>NC_092041.1:26739963-26839964 GCF_003086295.3 Arachis hypogaea | reverse complement strand
GAAGGCAAAAGCTTCCACCTCCGAGTCATGGGAGATGGAAAGATTCATCTCAAGAGTGCATCAAGACCACTTCTATGAAGTTGTGGCCTTGAAGAAGGTGATCCCTGGTGCGCGAAATTGTGAACTATACTTTTTCACAACTCTCATAATCCCCGGTAATGGCTCCAAAAATGTGGTAGCTCAATACCATGGCATTACACAACTTCGCACAACTAACCAGCAAGTGCACTGGGTCGTCCAAGTAATAAACCTTACGCGAGTAAGGGTCGATCCCACGGAGATTGTTAGTATTGAAGCAAGCTATGGTCATCTTGTAAATCTTAGTCAGGCAAACTCAAATGGTAATGGTGATGAACGAAAATAACACAAAGGTAAAGATAGAGATACTTATGTAATTCATTGGTAGGAACTTCAGATAAGCGCATGAAGATGCCTTCCCTTCCGTCTCTCTGCTTTCCTACTGTCTTCATCCAATCCTTCTTACTCCTTTCCATGGCAAGCTTAAGCAAGGGTTTCACCGTTGTCAGTGGCTACCTCCCATCCTCTCAGTGAAAGCGATTGCATATGCTCTGTCACAGCATAGCGGAATTCATCTGTCGGTTCTCAATCAGGCCGGAATAGAATTCAGTGATTCTTTTGCGTCTGTCACTAACGCCCCGCCCTCAGGAGTTTGAAGCACGTCACAGTCATTCAGTCATTGAATCCTACTCAGAATACCACAGACAAGGTTAGACCTTCCGGATTCTCTTGAATACCGCCATCAGTTCTCGCCTATACCACGAAGATTCCGGTTAAAGAACCCAAGAGATATTCACTAGAGCCTTGGTTGCTTGTAGAACAAGAGTGGTTGTCAGTCACTTTGTTCATGGGTGAGAATGATGATGAGTGTCACGGATCATCACATTCATCAAGTTGAAGAACAAGTGATATCTTGGAACAAGAACAAGCGGAATTGAATGGAAGAACAATAGTAATTGCATTAATACTCGAGGTACAGCAGAGCTCCACACCTTAATCTATGGTGTGTAGAAACTCCACCGTTGAAAATACATAAGCATAAGGTCTAGGCATGGCCGAATGGCCAGCCTCCCAATGATCTAAGATAGCATAAAAATGAAGATAGCTACCAAAGTCTTCTAATACAATAGCAAAAGGTCCTACTTATAAGAACTAGTAGCCTAAGGTGTACAGAAATGAGTAAATGACATAAAAATCCACTTCCGGGCCCACTTGGTGTGTGCTTGGGCTGAGCATTGAAGCATTTTCGTGCAGAGACTCTTCTTGGAGTTAAACGCCAGCTTTTATGCCAGTTTGGGCGTTTAACTCCCATTTTGGTGCCAGTTCCGGCGTTTAACGCTGGGATTTCTGAGGGTGACTTTGAACGCCGGTTTGGGCCATCAAATCTTGGGACAAAGTATGACTATCATATATTGCTGGAAAGCCCAGGATGTCTACTTTCGAACGCCGTTGAGAGCGCGCCAATTGGGCTTCTGTAGCTCCAGAAAATCCACTTCGAGTGCAGGGAGGTCAGAATCCAACAGCATCTGCAGTCCTTTTTGTCTCTGAATCAGATTTTTGCTCAGGTCCCTCAATTTCAGCCAGAAAATACCTGAAATCACAGAAAAACACACAAACTCATAGTAAAGTCCAGAAAAGTGAATTTTAACTAAAAACTAATAAAAATATACTAAAAACTAACTAGATCATACAAAAACATACTAAAAACAATGCCAAAAAGTATACAAATTATCCGCTCATCACAACACCAAACTTAAATTGTTGCTTGTCCCCAAGCAACTGAAAATCAAATAGATAAAAAGAAGAGAATATGCAATGAATTCCAAAAACATCTATGAAGATCAGTATTAATTAGATGAGCGGGGCTTTTACTTTTTGCCTCTGAATAGTTTTGGCATCTCACTCTATCCTTTGAAATTCAGAATGGTTGGCTTCTTTAGGAACTCAGAATCCAGATAGTGTTATTGATTCTCCTAGTAAGTATGATGATTCTTGAACAAGCTACTTATTGAGTCTTGGCTGTGGCCCAAAGCACTCTGTCTTCCAGTATTACCACCGGATACATACATGCCACAGACACATAATTGGGTGAACCTTTTCAGATTGTGACTCAGCTTTGCTAAAGTCCCCAATTAGAGGTGTCCAGGGTTCTTAAGCACACTCTTATTTGCCTTGGATCACAACTCTTATTTCTCTATTTTTTTTCGTTTTCTTTTTCTTCTTTTTTTTTCTTCTTTTTTTTTCGGTTTTTTTTTTAATAGAAATGCTTTTTCTTGCTTCAAGAATCATTTTATTGATTTTTCAGATCCTCAGTAACATGTCTCCTTTTTCATCATTCTTTCAAGAGCCAACATTCATAAATCACAAATTCAAGATACATATGCACTGTTTAAGCATACATTCAGAGAACAAAAGATTGCCACCACATCAAAATAATTAAACTGTTATAAAATTCAAAATTCATGCAATTCTTTCCTTTTCAATTAAGCACGTTTTTATTCAAGAAAGGTGATGGATTCATAGGACATTCATAACTTTAAGGCATAGACACTAAGACACTAATGATCACAAGACACAAACATGGATAAACATAAGCATAAAATTCGAAAAACAGAAGAATAAAGAACAAGGAAATCAAAGAACGGGTCCACCTTAGTGATGGCGGCTCTTTCTTCCTCTTGAAGATCCTATGGAGTGCTTGAGCTCCTCAATGTCCCTTCCTTGTCTTTGTTGCTCCTCCCTCATGATTCTTTGATCTTCTCTAATCTCATGAAGGATGATGGAGTGTTCTTGATGCTCCACCCTTAGTTGTCCCATGTTGGAACTCAATTCTCCTAGGGAGGTGTTCAGTTGCTCCCAATAGTTTGTGGAGGAAAGTGCATCCCTTGAGGAATCTCAGGGATCTCATGATGAGTGGGTCTCTTGTGTACTCCATCCTTTTCTTGTGATGGGCTTATCCTCATCAATGGGGATGTCTCCCTCTATGTCAACTCCCACTGAATAACAGAGGTGACAAATGAGATGAGGAAAGGCTAACCTTGCCAAGGTAGAGGTCTTGTCCGCCACCTTATAGAGTTCTTGGGCTATAACCTCATGAACCTCTATTTCTTCTCCAATCATGATGCTATGGATCATGATAGCCTGATCTATGGTAACTTCGGACCGGTTGCTAGTGGGAATGATTGAGCGTTGTATGAACTCTAACCATCCTCTAGCCACGGGCTTGAGGTCATGCCTTCTCAATTGGACCGGCTTTCCCCTTGAATCTTGCTTCCATTGTGCGCCCTCTTCACATATGACTGTGAGGACTTGGTCCAACCTTTGATCAAAGTTGACCCTTCTAGTGTAAGGATGCTCATCTCCTTGCATCATAGGCAAGTTGAACGCCCCCTCACACTCTCCGGACTAAAATCCAAGTATTTCCCCCGAACCATAGTGAGATAGTTCTTTGGATTCGGGTTCACACTTTGGTCATGGTTCTTGGTGATCCATGCATTGGCATAGAACTCTTGAACCATCAAGATTCCGACTTGTTGAATGGGGTTGGTAAGAACTTCCCAACCTCTTCTTCGGATCTCATGTCGGATCTCTGGATATTCACCCTTTTTGAGTGAAAAGGGGACCTCGGGGATCACCTTCTTCAAGGCCACAACTTTATAGAAGTGGTCTTGATGCACCCTTGAGAGGAATCTATCCATCTCCCATGACTCGGAGGTGGAAGCTTTTGCCTTCCCTTTCCTCTTTCTAGAGGTTTCTCCGGCCTTGGATGCCATAATGGTTATGGAAAAAGCGAAAAAGCAACGCTTTTACCACACCAAACTTAAAATGTTTGCTCGTCCTCGAGCAAAAGAAGAAAGAAGAGAGTAGAAGAAGAAGAAATGAGGAAGAGGGAGATGGTGGTGTGTTCGGCCAAAGAGGGGGAGAAGTGGTGTTTAGGTTGTGTGAAAATGAAGGGTTGAAGAAGGGTATATATAGGAGAGAGGGGGGTAAAGGTTCGGCCATTATGGGTGGGTTTAGGGAGGAAAGTGGTTTGAATTTGAAGGGTGAGGTTGGTGGGGATTTATGAAGGGTGGATGTGAGTGGTGAAGAGAAAGATGGGATTTGATAGGTGAAGGGTTTTTGGGGAAGAGGTGTTGAGGTGATTGGTGAATGGGGGAAGAAGAGAGAGAGTGATGGTGGGGTAGGTGGGGATCCTGTGGGGTCCACAGATCTTGTGGTGTCAAGGAAAAGTCATCCCTGCACCAAATGGCATCAAAATTCACGTTTTGAGCCATTTCTGGCGTTAAACGCCGGGCTGGTGCCCATTCCTGGCGTTTAACGCCAGGTTCTTGCTCTTTTCTGGCGTTTAACGCCAGTCTGGTGCCCCTTTCTGGCGTTAAACGCCCAGAATGGTGCCAGACTGGGCGTTAAACGCCCAACTGCTAGGCTTACTGGCGTTTGAACGCCAGCAGCATCTTCCTCCAGGTGTGCTGTTTTTCTTCCTGTTTTTCATTCTGTTTTTGCCTTTTTCATTGTTTTTGTGACTTCTTATGATCATCAACCTACAAAAAAGATAAAATAACAAAAGAAAATAATTAAGTATAAAACATTGGGTTGCCTCCCAACAAGCGCTTCTTTAATGTCATTAGCTTGACAGAGGGCTTCTCATGGAGCCTCAGAAATACTCAGAACCGTGTTGGAACCTCCCAACACCAAACTTAGAGTTTGAATATGGGGGTTCAACACCAAACTTAGAGTTTGGTTGTGGCCTCTCAACACCAAACTTAGAGTTTGACTGTGGGGGCTCAGTTTGGCTCTGTTTGAGAGAAGCTCTTCATGCTTCCTCTCCATGATGACAGAGGGATATCCTTGGGCCTTAAACACCAAGGATTCTTCATTCACTTGAATGATCAACTCTCCTCTATCAACATCAATCACAGCCCTTGCTGTGGCTAGGAAGGGTCTGCCAAGGATGATGGATTCATCCATGCACTTCCCAGTCTCTAGGACTATGAAATCAGTAGGGATGTAATGGTCTTCAACTTTGACCAGAACATCCTCTATAAGTCCATGGCTTGTTTTCTTGAGTTGTCTGCCATCTCTAGTGAGATTTTTGCAGCTTGCACCTCAAAGATCCCTAATTTCTCCATTACGGAGAGGGGCATGAGGTTTACACTTGACCCTAAGTCACACAAGGCCTTCTTGAAGGTCATGGTGCCTATGGTACAAGGTATAGAAAACTTCCCAGGATCCTGCCTCTTTTGAGGTAGTTTCTGCCTAGACAAGTCATCCAGTTCTTTGGTGAGCAAAGGGGATTCATTCTCCCAAGTATCATTTCAAATAACTTGTCATTTAACTTCATGATTGCTCCAAGGTATTTAGCAACTTGCTCCTCAGTGACATACTCATCCTCTTCAGAGGAAGAATGCTCATCAGAGCTCATGAAAGGCAGAAGTAAGTCCAATGGAATCTCTATGGTCTCAGTTTGAGCCTCAGATTCCCATGGTTCCTCATTGGGGAACTCATTGGAGGCCAGTAGACGTCCAGTGAGGCCTTCCTCAGTGGCGTTCACTGCCTCTTCTTCCTCCCAGAATTCGGCCATGTTGATGGCCTTGCACTCTCCTTTTGGATTTTCCTCAGTATTGCTTGGGAGAATACTTGGAGGGAGTTCAGTAATTTTCTTGCTCAGCTGACCCACTTGTCCTTCCAAATTTCTGATGGAGGACCTTGTTTCAGTCATGAAACTTTGAGTGGTTTTGATCAGATCAGAGACCATAGTTGCTAAGTCAGAGGTATTCTGCTTAGAACTCTCTGTCTGTTGCTGAGATGATGATGGAAAAGGCTTGCTATTGCTAAACCTATTTCTTCCACCATTATTATTATTGAAACCTTGTTGAGGTCTCTGTTGATCCTTCCATGAAAGATTTGGATGATTCCTCCATGAAGGATTTTAGGTGTTTCCATAGGGTTCTCCCATGTAATTCACCTCTTCTATTGAAGGGTTCTCAAGATCATAGCTTCTTCCTAGATGAAGCTTCCTTAGTACTGCTTGGTGCATTTTGCATTCCAGAGAGACTTTGAGAAATCATATTGACTTGTTGAGTCAATATTTTGTTCTGAGCCAATATGGCATTCAGAGTGTCAATCTCAAGAACTCCTTTCTTCTGACTAGTCCCATTGTTCACAGGATTTCTTTCAGAAGTATACATGAATTGGTTATTTGCAACCATTTCAATCAGTTCTTGAGCTTCAGTAGGCGTCTTCTTCAAATGAAGAGATCCTCCAGAAGAGCTATCCAAGGACATCTTGGACAGTTCAGAGAGACCATCATAGAAAATACCTATGATGCTCCATTCAGAAAGCATGTCAGTGGGACATTTTCTGATCAATTGTTTGTATCTTTCCCAAGCTTCATAGAGGGATTCTCCTTCCTTCTGTCTGAAGGTTTGGACTTCCACTCTAAGCTTACTCAATTTTTGAGGTGGAAAGAACTTTGCCAAGAAGGCATTGACTAGCTTTTCCCAAGAGTCCAGGCTTTCTTTAGGTTGAGAGTCCAACCATGTCCTAGCTCTGTCTCTTACAGCAAAAGGGAATAGCATTAGTCTGTAGACCTCAGGGTCAACCACATTAGTCTTGACAGTGTCACAGATTTGCAAGAACTCAGCTAAGAACTGATGAGGATCTTCCAATGGAAGTCCATGGAACTTGCAATTCTGTTGCATTAGAGAAACTAATTGAGGCTTAAGCTCAAAGTTGTTTGCTCCAATGGCAGGGATAGAGATGCTTCTCCCATAGAAGTCGGGAGTAGGTGCAGTAAAGTCACCCAGCACCTTCCTTGCATTGTTGGCATTGTTGTTGTGTTTGGCTGCCATTTGTTCCTCTTCTTTGAAGAGTTCGTTCAGGTGCTCTAAAGAGAGTTGTGCTTTGGCTTCTCTTAGCTTTCTCTTCAAGGTCCTTTCAGGTTCAGGATCAGCCTCAACAAGAATGCCTTTATCTTTGCTCCTGCTCATAAGAAAGAGAAGGGAACAAGAAAATGTGGAATCCTCTATGTCACAGTATAGAGATTCCTTTAGGTGTCAGAGGAAAAGAAGAGTAGAAGACAGAAGTGGAAAAATTCGAACTTGACAAAGGAGATGGAGTTCGAATTTCGCATTAAGGGATAGTGTTAGTCCATAAATAGAAGGATATGAGAAGGAGGGAACTAATTTTCGAAAATTAAGTGAAAAATTTGAAAACATTTTTGAAAAACATTACTTAATTTTCGAAAATGAAGATGGAAAAGAAATCAAGTGATTTTTGAAAAAGATTTTGAAATTAGAAATCAGAAAGATTTGATTGAAAACTATTTTGAAAAAGATGTGGTTAAGAAGATATGATTTGAAAACAATTTTAAAAGATATGATTTGAAAACGTTTTTAAAAAGATTTGTTTTGAAAATAAAAACTTGACTAACAAGAAAAGATATGATTCAATCATTAAATCTTTCTCAACAGAAAAGGCAACATACTTGAAATGTTGAATCAAATCATTAATTGATAGTAAGTATCCTTGAAAAAGGAAAGAAGTTAATTTTTGAAAAATTGATTTGAAAAAGATTTGATTTTGAAAAGATGTTGAAAACTAAAAAAAATTGATTTGAAAACAAAATCTTCCCCCTTTAGCCATCCTGGCGTTAAACGCCCAGAATGGTGCACATTCTGGCGTTTAACGCCCAAAATGCTACCCTTTTGGGCGTTAAACGCCCAACCAGGTACCCTGGCTGGCGTTTAAACGCCAGTCTGTCCTTCTTCACTGGGCGTTTTGAACACCCAGCTTTTTCTGTGCAATTCCTCTGCTGTATGTTCTGAATCTTCAATTCTCTGTATTATTGACTTGAAAAGACACAAAGTAAAAATATTTTTTGGATTTTTGATAATAGGAAAAATCAAAATGCAACAAGAATCAAATAACAATGCATGCAAGACACCAAACTTAGCAGTTTGTATACTACTGACACTAACAAAATGAAAATGCATATGAGACACACAAAACAATCAAGTCAATTGAATTCAAAGATCAGATCAAGTAAATCATCAAGAACATCTTGAAGATCACTAAGATACATGAATGAATACATGCAATTGACACCAAACTTATGATGAGACTAGTGTCTCAATAAGAAACAACAATATTTTTGGTTTTTATGATTTTGTAAAATTTTTTTGTGTTTTTCGAAAATTAAATGGAAAAAGATATCAAAATTCTTAATGAGAATTCCAGGAATCAGTGCAATGTTAGTCTAAGACTCCGGTCCAGGAATTAGACATGGCTTCACAGCCAGCCAAGCTTTCAGAGAAAGCTTCGGTCCAAAACACTAGACATGGCCAAAAGCCAGCCAAGCCTTAGCAGATCACTGCTCCAAAAGCAAGATTGATAAGAAATCAACAAGCTCTTGTGATGATAAGTTGAAACCTCGGTCCAATGAAATTAGACATGGCTTCTCAGCCAGCCAGATTTCAACAAATCACCATGAAACTCTAGAATTCATCTTCAAGAATTTCGAAATAAATACCTAATCTAAGCAACAAGATGAACCATCAGTTGTCCAGCCTGAACAATCCTTGGCAATAACGCCAAAAACTTGGTGTTGTTGCCGGATCTTGGCACTGATGTTACCAAAAGCTTGCTCAAAACTTGAACAATCCCCGGCAACGGCGCCAAAAACTTGGTGCGCAAAATTGTGAACTATACTTTTTCACAACTCTCATAATCCCCGGTAATGGCTCCAAAAACGTGGTAGCTCAATACCATGGCATTACACAACTTCGCACAACTAACCAGCAAGTGCACTGGGTCGTCCAAGTAATAAACCTTACGTGAGTAAGGGTCGATCCCACGGAGATTGTTAGTATTGAAGCAAGCTATGGTCATCTTGTAAATCTTAGTCAGGCAAACTCAAATGTATATGGTGATGAACGAAAATAACACAAAGGTAAAGATAGAGATACTTATGTAATTCATTGGTAGGAACTTCAGATAAGCGCATAAAGATGCCTTCCCTTCCGTCTCTCTGCTTTCCTACTGCCTTCATCCAATCCTTCTTACTCCCTTCCATGGCAAGCTTAAGCAAGGGTTTCACCGTTGTCAGTGGCTACCTCCCATCCTCTCAGTGAAAGCGATTGCATATGCTCTGTCACAGCATAGCGGAATTCATCTGTCGGTTCTCAATCAGGCCGGAATAGAATCCAGTGATTCTTTTGCGTCTGTCACTAACGCCCCACCCTCAGGAGTTTGAAGCACGTCACAGTCATTCAGTCATTGAATCCTACTCAGAATACCACAGACAAGGTTAGACCTTCCGGATTCTCTTGAATGCTGCCATCAGTTCTCGCCTATACCACGAAGATTCCGGTTAAAGAACCCAAGAGACATTCACTATGGCCTTAGTTGCTTGTAGAACAAGAGTGGTTGTCAGTCACTTTGTTCATGGGTGAGAATGATGATGAGTGTCACAGATCATCACATTCATCAAGTTGAAGAGCAAGTGATATCTTAGAACAAGAACAAGCAGAATTGAATAGAAGAACAATAGTAATTGCATTAATACTCGAGGTACAGCAGAGCTCCACACCTTAATCTATGGTGTGTAGAAACTCCACCGTTGAAAATACATAAGCATAAGGTCTAGGCATGGCCGAATGGCCAGCCTCCCAATGATCTAAGATAGCATAAAAATGAAGATAGCTACCAAAGTCTTCTAATACAATAGCAAAAGGTCCTACTTATAAGAACTAGTAGCCTAAGGTGTACAGAAATGAGTAAATGACATAAAAATCCACTTCCGGGCCCACTTGGTGTGTGCTTGGGCTGAGCATTGAAGCATTTTTCGTGCAGAGACTCTTCTTGGAGTTAAACGCCAGCTTTCATGCCAGTTTGGGCGTTTAACTCCCATTTGGGTGCCAGTTCCAGCGTTTAACGCTGGGATTTCTTGAGGTGACTTTGAACGCCGGTTTGGGCCATCAAATCTTGGGCAAAGTATGGACTATCATATATTGCTGGAAAGCCCAGGATGTCTACTTTCCAACGCCGTTGAGAGCGCGCCAATTGGGCTTCTGTAGCTCCAGAAAATCCACTTCGAGTGCAGGGAGGTCAGAATCCAACAGCATCTGCAGTCCTTTTTGGCCTCTGAATCAGATTTTTGCTCAGGTCCCTCAATTTCAGCCAGAAAGTACCTGAAATCACAGAAAAACACACAAACTCATAGTAAAGTCCAGAAAAGTGAATTTTAACTAAAAACTAATAAAAATATACTAAAAACTAACTAGATCATATCAAAAACATACTAAAAACAATGCCAAAAAGTATACAAATTATCCGCTCATCAAGGAGCTCAAGCACTCCATAGGATCTTCAAGAGGAAGAAATAGCCGCCATCATTAAGGTGGACCCGTTCTTTGATTTCCTAGTTCTTTATTCTTCTGTTTTTCGAATTTTATGCTTATGTTTATCTATGTTTGTGTCTTGTGATCATTAGTGTCTATGCCTTAAAGTTATGAATGTCCTATGAATCCATCACCTCTCTTAAATAAAAACGTGCTTAATTGAAAAAGAAAAAGAATTGCATGAATTTTGAATTTTATAACAGTTTAATTATTTTGATGTGGTGGCAATACTTCTATTCTCTGAATGTATGCTTAAATAGTGCATATGTCTTTTGAATTTGTGGTTCATGAATGTTGGCTCTTGAAAGAATGATGAAAAAGGAGACATGTTACTGAGGATCTGAAAAATCATAAAAATGATTCTTGAAGCAAGAAAAAGCAAAAAAAAAAATCGAAAAAAAAATAGAAAAAAAAGAAGAAAAACGAAAAAAAATAATAAAGTTGTGATCCAAGGCAGAAAGAGTGTGCTTAAGAACCCTGGACACCTCTAATTGGGGACTCTAGCAAAGCTGAGTCACAATCTGAAAAGGTTCACCCAATTATGTGTCTGTGGCATGTTTGTATCCGGTGGTAATACTGGAAGACAGAGTGCTTTGGGCCACGGCCAAGACTCAATAAGTAGCTATGTTCAAGAATCATCATACTTTACTAGGAGAATCAATAACACTATCTGGATTCTAAGTTCCTAAAGAAGCCAACCATTCTGAATTTCAAAGGATAGAGTGAGATGCCAAAACTGTTCAGAGGCAAAAAGCTAAAAGCCCCGCTCATCTAATTGATACTGATCTTCATAGATGTTTTTGGAATTCATTGTATATTCTCTTCTTTTTATCTTGTTTGATTTCCAGTTGCTTGAGGACAAGCAACAATTTAAGTTTGGTGTTGTGATGAGCGGATAATTTGTATGCTTTTTGGCATTGTTTTTAGTATGTTTTTAGTATGATCTAGTTAGTTTTTAGTATATTTTTTATTAGTTTTTAGTTAAAATTCACTTTTCTGGACTTCACTATGAGATTGTGTGTTTTTCTGTGATTTCAGGTATTTTCTAGCTGAAATTGAGGGACCTGAGCAAAAATCTGATTCAGAGACTAAAAAGGACTGCAGATGCTGTTGGATTCTGACCTCCCTGCACTCGAAGCGGATTTTCTGGAGCTACAGAAGCCCAATTGGCGCGCTCTCAACGGCGTTGGAAAGTAGATATCCTGGGCTTTCCAGCAATATATGATAGTCCATACTTTGCCCAAGATTTGATGGCCCAAACCGGCGTTCAAAGTCACCCTCAGAAATCCCAGCGTTAAACGCTGGAACTGGCACCAAAATGGGAGTTAAACGCCCAAACTGGCATAAAAGCTTGCGTTTAACTCCAAGAGAAGTCTCTGCACGAAAATGCTTCATTGCTCAGCCCAAGCACACACCAAGTGGGCCCGGAAGTGGATTTTTATGTCATTTACTCATTTCTGTAAACCTTAGGCTACTAGTTTTCTATAAGTTGGACCTTTTACTATTGTATTGGGATATCGAGGGGTAGCTATCTTCATTGTTATGCTATCTTAGATCACTGGAAGGCTGGCCTCATGGCCATGCCTAGACCTTGTTCTTATGTATTTTCAACGGTGGAGTTTCTACACGCCATAGATTAAGGTGTGGAGCTCTGCTGTACCTCGAGTATTAATGCAATTACTATTGTTCTTCCATTCAATTCCGCTTGTTCTTGTTCTAAGATATCACTTGTTCTTCAACTTGATGAATGTGATGATCCGTGACACTCATCATCATTCTCACCTATGAACGTGTGACTGACAACCACCTCCGTTCTACCTTCGATTGGGTGAATATCTCTTGGATTCCTGATTGCACGATGCATGGTTGATCGCCTGACAACCGAGTGCTCGCCTGACAACCGAGCCAACCATTCCGTGAGATCAGAGTCTTCGTGGTATAGGCTAGAACTGATGGCGGCATTCAAGAGAATCCGGAAGGTCTAACCTTGTCTGTGGTATTCTGAGTAGGATTCAATGATTGAATGACTGTGACGTGCTTCAAACTCCTAGCAGGCGGGGCGTTAGTGACAGACGCAAAAGAATCACTGGATTCTATTCCGGCCTGACCGAGAACCGACAGATGATTAGCCATGCTGTGACAGAGCATAGGAACATTTTCACTGAGAGGATGGGAGGTAGCCACTGACAACGGTGAAACCCTTGCATAAGCTTGCCATGGAAAGGAGTAAGAAGGATTGGATGAAGACAGTAGAAAAGCAGAGAGACGGAAGGGAAGGCATCTTCATGCGCTTATCTGAAGTTCCTACCAATGAATTACATAAGTATCTCTATCTTTATCTTTATGTTTTTATGCGTTCATCACCATATCCATTTGAGTTTGCCTGACTAAGATTTACAAGATGACCATAGCTTGCTTCATACTAACAATCTCCGTGGGATCGACCCTTACTCGCGTAAGTTTTATTACTTGGACGACCCAGTGCACTTGCTGGTTAGTTGTGCGAAGTTGGGTTAATGCCATGGTATTGAACACCAAGTTTTTGGGGTTCATGACCGGGGATTATGAGAGTTGTGAAAAGTATTGTTCACAATTTCGCGCACCAGCTTATAATGGAGGAAGCAAGCATTGCCCTCCACAAGGGCACACTGCCCTCTAGGAGGGCAACATAAGGGAACAAAGCTTGAAAGGCAACTCTGCCCTGCCCACTACAAGGGCAGAGCACAAATCTGTACCTTGGAATCAAGAAGAACAAAACCTTGCCCTGCCCTCCACAAGGGCAGTATCGGGCCTTCATGGAAAATAAATCAAAGAAAAATGTCTACCAATGCTTGCCACAAGAGTTGAACACGGGACAAGGAGGAAGTAAGGAACTAGGCTTCATTATGGTGCCAAGAAAGCCAAGGAAAATGGATAGCGTGTGTAGCATCCAAGTTTCGAACACGGGACTTCAGTTTGGAAACACTGCCCTGCCCTCCACGAGGGCAGGGCAGCATTTTGTTGTGGCACGGCCAGCACACAAATCTGGCGCACCAAAGCAATATTCGGCAGCACCAGCAGCGCACCAAGTCACCAATCTGGCGCACCAAATTTTTCTGCCCTGCCCTCCGCGAGGGCAGGGCAGCATCCTGCGCACCAAGCCTGCACCACGCCCGCACCACGCACGCACCACGCATCAATTTTCTGCCCTGCCCTCCACAAGGGCAGGGCAGCCTCCTGGAAGCTATTATTTTTTGGGCTAAAATTGGATTAAAAATCCAATAAAATTCATTTCTTCACCAAATCAAAAGCCCATCCAAATCCCAAGATCCAAGAATAGAAAGTGTATAAATAGGAGCTAGTTTGATGTAATTAGGACCTTTTACTTGACTTTTGAATTTTGCTCTTTCTTTGAGCTTTGAATTTCTGCAACCTTTCTTGAGAGACTGAACCGAGATTTCAGAGAATTGGGGAGGAGAATTGATCTCTCTTCTTCCTCGTTCTTGCTTGGGCATTTTTAATTTCCTTGTTTTGAGTTTTGGGTGTGAAGAATTGAGGAAATTCTGTCTCAATCTCCATTCAAAATCTCTTTAAACATTTTTCTGCATAATTGAGTTCATTTACATTCTCTTTACTGCTTCTTCTTCAATTTCTTGTCAATTGCTTTGAGAACTTGGATCTAGGAAGGCAGTTGAGATCTAGGCTCTGCTACCTAGTCTCTGGAGTCCTGAGATCCCAATTTCCTTCTAGTTCTTCTGTGAACCTTTGCTGCACTTAATTTCTTTACTATTTGAGTTCTAATTGCTTCTAATTCAATTTCTGCTCTATTAACTGTGGCAATTCAATTTCTCTTTGCTTAGATTCTGAAATCCCAGTCCTTAAATCCCTTTTACATTCAAGCAATTTATATTTCTTGCATTTAAGTTACTGCAATTTACATTTCTTGCACTTTAAGTTTCAGTCATTTACTTTCTTGTTCTTTAAGATTCAGCAAGTTTACTTTCCTGTTCTTTAATTTACTGCAATTCTTCCCTCTCCCTTTACATTCCAAGCAATTTAGCTTCTGTTAAATACAACCCACTCAACCAAAACTTAATTCGCTTGACTAAATCAATCACTAAACTAAAATTGCTCAATCCTTCAATCACTGTGGGATCGACCTCACTCATGTGAGTTATTATTACTTGATGCGACCCGGTACACTTGCCGGTGAGTTTTGTGTTGGATCGTTTTCCACACATCAAGTTTTTGGCGCCGTTGCCGGGGATTGAAATAGATTGACAATGATTAAGTGAAGTAGAGATCTAGATCAAGCACTTTTTCTTTTCTGTTGTTTTAATTTTAGCTAACACACTAACTGTTTAAATTTTTGCTTAAACTAACTAAAACTTCATTCTAGTTACAGATTGAAGTTTCATTGGTTTTCTGGATCTGTGTGTTTATTTTTGTGTGTTTGTATGTCAGGTACAGGAAGATCTTCCCCTGTCCTCTCTGAAATTGACCAAAGAACTCTTCGAAGAATAAGAAGAGCAGAAAGAGGGAAGAACGTTATTAGAGAGGAAGAATCTGAGGAGGAATTCCAAGAAATGGAAGGAGATCCATCAAACCTCAATCAACCAGGAGGAGGGGCCAACAATAACCAACAGCAAAGAAGAGTCCTGGCTTCATATACATTTGCAAATGCTAGACACTGTGGAAGTAGCATTCTTACTCCTAATGTCAATGCAAACAATTTTGAACTAAAGCCACAACTCATCACTTTGGTTCAAAATAATTGTTCTTTTGGAGGAGGACCTTTGGAGGACCCAAATCAACATTTATCTACCTTCTTGAGAATCTGTGACACTGTGAAAACCAATGGTGTGCCTCCTGACAGCTACAAGTTGTTGCTCTTTCCATTTTCTCTCAGAGATAAAGCCACTCAATGGCTAGAGACCTTTCCAAAAGAAAGCATCAACACTTGGGATGACTTGGTAAGCAAGTTTCTTGCCAAATTTTATCCCCCTCAAAGAATCCTAAGATTGAAGACTGAGGTGCAGACATTCACTCAAATGGAGGCTGAAAATTTATATGAAGCATGGGAAAGATATAAGGCACTATTGAGGAAATGTCCACCAGAGATGTTCACTGAGTGGGATAAGCTGCAGAATTTCTATGAGGGGCTCACTCTTAAGGCTCAAGAAGCACTTGATCATTCAGCTGGAGGCTCTTTACAACTCATGAAAACTACTGAGGAAGCTCAAAACCTCATTGATATGGTGGCCAATAACCAATATTTCTTTGCTCATCAAAGACAACGCCAACCATCACAAAGAAGAGGAGTAATGGAGTTGGAAGGAGTGGATTCAATTCTAGCTCAGAACAAGATAATGCAGCAGCAGATTCAACAACACTTTGAGCAAATGGCCAAAAGGATTGATGGCTTGCAAGTTGCATTAGTGAGTGCCACAAGCCAACCACCAACTACTTGGGTGCAAAGTGAAGAAACTCAAGAGGAGCAACAGCAAGAGCAAGTCCAGTACATGCACAACCAAAATCCTGGAACAAATGAAGTCTATGGTGATACTTACAATCCATCTTGGAAGAACCATCCCAACCTCAGATGGGGAGACAACCACAATCAAAGCCAACAGCCATGGCAAAGGAACTCAACTCAAAACAATTAGAAAAACACAAACAACAACCAGCCAAACACTAACCAAAACACATACAGAAAACCACAAAACACTTATCCCAACTCTAACCATTATCCACCCAATAACCACCCAGCAAACCAAAACATTCATCATCATCCATCAACACCCCAAAACCAACCAATCTCATAAAACTCTCAGAGGATTACTAATCTAGAGATGCTCATGGAAAAAATGATGAAAAACCAAGAATTGACAACAAAGAATCAAGAAGCTTCCATGAAGAACTTGGAGAGGCAGATTGGGCAAATCTCCAAACAAATTTCTGTTGAAAAACCATCAAGCTCACTACCAAGTGACACCATTCCTAATCCAAAAGAGGAATGCAAGGCAATACATTTGAGGAGTGGAAAAATACTGTTGAAAGATGAAGAAGCCACCAAGAAGCCTAAAGAGAGTAACGAGAAACAGGTTGAAAAAGAGGTAGCCAATGATGAAGATGTAACAGCAAGCAATCAACCTCAGAATCAACCTCAAGAAAAAGAAGATAGGCCACAGAATCTAAAGAAAGGAAAGCAGATCATGGAAGAACCAATTCCAAGACAACTTCAAGGGGAGAAAAGCTTGACACCCCCACTGCCTTATCCTCAAAGATTCCATAAGGAGACAAAGGACCGACACTTTTCTAAATTCCTAGAGACTTTCAAGAAACTGGAAATCAACATACCTTTAGCTGAGGCATTGGAGCAAATGCCTCTGTATGCCAAGTTTTTGAAGGAACTCATCAATAAGAAAAGGAGTTGGAGTGAGAAGGAGACCGTAATGCTCAGTGAAGAATGCAGTGCATTAATCAAAAAAGGACTTCCTCCCAAGCTTGAAGATCCTGGAGGTTTCTTCCTACCATGCACAATTGGAAGCTTATTCATCAATAAGGGGATGTGTGACTTAGGAGCAAGTATAAATATAATTCCATCTTCTTTAGTGAAAAAGCTGGGCATAGGAGAGGTGAAACCAATACAGATGTCCTTGGAATTGGTAGACCAATCAGTGGTATATCCTAAAGGGTTGATTGAGAACCTTTTAGTTAAGGTTGACAAGTTCATCTATCCGGTAGATTTTGTGATCCTGGATTCATCAGAAAATGGAAATGACTCCATAATTCTTGGCCGACCATTTTTGGCCACTGCTAGAGCCATTGTAGATATAGAGCATGGAGAGCTAACCCTCAGGATGCATGAGGAGAGCATCACCTTGAAAGTCTTTCCAGAATCACAAAGTAATGAAGAAGCAAGCAAGACAAGTAGTGACTTCCTTCCAAAGCAAGCAACCAACAAGGTAGTAGAACAGAAAAATAAGCAGCTGCAAGAAGAAAAAGGAAAAGAAGCTAAGATGATAAACAAGAGGGGAGGTATCACAACCCAAGTCATTTTCAAGAAAGAAAGATCAACAAGAAAGAAAAAAATGAAGAGCAAGAAGAAGGCTCACAAAGGGTGGAAGAATAAGAAAATCCCAACTGAAGGATTTTCTAAAGGTGATAAGGTGCAACTAGTGTATCAACAGCTGGGAACAGAAGATTACTACACTGTCAACCAAGTACTTTCTCTTGAGCATATGGAAATTGAGCATCAAGGCACACAGAGAAAGCTTACAGTGAGAGGTGACAAGTTGAGACATCACCAGCATCAACCACCCTAAAGGGAGTTCAATGTCAAGCTAGTGACAATAAAAGAGCGCTTGTTGGGAGGCAACCCAACCTGAGGTAGTTTTATTTTTATAGTTTGTTTCAAAAAAAAATTTTTGAATAATTAGTATGGATTGCAAGAAGCTAAGTTTGGTGTTGCACACCAAAACAATTTGAGGGAAGAATGAAAGAATCTAAGTTTGGTGTTCCACCAAAAATATCATTCAAAAACACATTCTCACCTCCTGCATGATGATAGCTCCAAGCAACCAAACACATTATTCAACTGTTTAATTGCTTTCTAGTTTTAATTTCATTAACCTTTAGCAAGGACACAAGGTTTCACATATGGTTAAATTGTTGCATAAGAGGCAGTGGCAAACAATTAAGTTTGGTGTTCCCACACCAAAGTAAATCCAGGAGCCACACTATGCATACTAACCAAGTAATTAAGGGCTTGAGAAGCAAGCAACTTTGAGAATTATGCAGGACATGAGTCAACGGTTGAAGATATTGTGCATTTTAACTCAAAGAAAACACAACAGAAGGAAGAATCAAAGGGCTGCAACTTCAAAGGTTGTATCTAAACTTAATCCTTGCTGCTGTGAAATGTTTTGAATCTAGAAACCATTGTATGTCTTGCTAAAGTGTTTATCTAGTTGCAAGTGAAATTGTTTGTTAAGAATGCTACATCTGCATAATGCTTGTTATCCATCACTTAGCTAAATTTTGTTTTGTTTCCCACATGCTTGAATAAAAGAGAATTGTTTGAATTGAAAAGTGAAATATCCAATGTTGCATAAGTAAGAATGGAAGTTAATGGTGGTATATATGTTTGATTAAATGCATAACTCGTGAAATAATTGTTGCATAATATCATTCTCATTCAAGTGTGAGTTAGCTTGCTGTTATAAAGATCCTTATCAATAAAGAAAAAGCCCTTGAGAACAAAAACAGAAAGAAAAGGAAGAAGAAAAAGCCAAAGTGGCAAGAAAAACAAAGAATAAAGGTTGGACACCAATAGCTTGGACCCTAGGACATATGCCTGTGGTGTTCTTGTACTAAGATATGCTTGGATGAGTAAATTCTAAGGGGTATTTTAAAACCCGGTCACTTAGATCAACTGATTTGGGATGGCCAATTGAAAGTCCACAATAAAGAGCAACTTAGATACAGAACATTTAGTTATCCAAAGGGATGCTGGGCATCAATGATCCTAGGAAGAAATAGTGAGCCATGTGTCTGTGGTGGAAAGATGTTGAGTAAAAGAAAAAAAAATTAAAGCCAAAGGCTACTACTGCAACATTAGACACCAAACCTCTAAAAGAATAATAAGCTTGTTAAGCATTATAAGCCAAGAAAAGTTAGCAAGGGAGTAATTAAAAAGTGAGTCTTATAAGAGCAAGTTTAGCAAGCCTTTGAGGAAAGATGTATATTATGTAACAGCAACAATAATTGAGTTATCATTGTCTGCATAAAGATCCCATAAATCAAGTTCTGCTATATGCCTAATAAGGATATGTGTTCTTTTCTTATTCATTTCAATTGCTCTTAAATTTGATGCTTGCTTGGGGACAAGCAAGATTTAAGTTTGGTGTTGTGATGACAAGTCATCATATACCCATTTTTCAAGCTAATTTCACTTGTTTTATTAGTCTTTATGCACTTTCTTGCATCCTAAGTAAGTGATTTGGAGTGAAAATGCATAACTTCTTTAAATCAAACAACCACCATGAAATTAATGTTAACTCATGAGGTTTAAGCTAATTTTAATTGAATTTTAATTGATTTATAAGCCTTGTGAATTTAGTGATACTTGGAGTGGTTGTTTTGGTTTATTGTAGGTGAAGAAAAGAATAAAAGAGAAAGCGTGGCCTAAGAAAGTGTGGCCAAAGGAGAAAAGGCGTGGCTTATAATGGAGGAAGCAAGCATTGCCCTCCACAAGGGCACACTGCCCTCTAGGAGGGCAACATAAGGGAACAAAGCTTGAAAGGCAACTCTGCCCTGCCCACTACAAGGGTAGAGCACAAATCTGTGCCTTGGAATCAAGAAGAACAAAACCTTGCCCTGCCCTCCACAAGGGCAGTATCGGGCCTTCATGGAAAATAAATCAAAGAAAAATGTCTACCAATGCTTGCCACAAGAGTTGAACACGGGACAAGGAGGAAGCAAGGAACTAGGCTTCATTATGGTGCCAAGAAAGCCAAGGAAAATGGATAGCGTGTGTAGCATCCAAGTTTCGAACACGGGACTTCAGTTTGGAAACACTGCCCTGCCCTCCGCGAGGGCAGGGCAGCATTTTGTTGTGGCACGGCCAGCACACAAATCTGGCGCACCAAAGCAACATTCGGCAGCACCAGCAGCGCACCAAGGCACCAATCTGGCGCACCAAATTTTTCTGCCCTGCCCTCCGCAAGGGCAGGGCAGCATCCTGCGCACCAAGCCTGCACCACGCCCGCACCACGCACGCACCACGCATCAATTTTCTGCCCTGCCCTCCACAAGGGCAGGGCAGCCTCCTGGAAGCTATTATTTTTTGGGCTAAAATTGGATTAAAAATCCAATAAAATTCATTTCTTCACCAAATCAAAAGCCCATCCAAATCCCAAGATCCAAGAATAGAAAGTGTATAAATAGGAGCTAGTTTGATGTAATTAGGACCTTTTACTTGACTTTTGAATTTTGCTCTTTCTTTGAGCTTTGAATTTCTGCAACCTTTCTTGAGAGACTGAACCGAGATTTCAGAGAATTGGGGAGGAGAATTGATCTCTCTTCTTCCTCGTTCTTGCTTGGGCATTTTTAATTTCCTTGTTTTGAGTTTTGGGTGTGAAGAATTGAAGAAATTCTGTCTCAATCTCCATTCAAAATCTCATTAAACATTTTTCTGCATAATTGAGTTCATTTACATTCTCTTTACTGCTTCTTCTTCAATTTCTTGTCAATTGCTTTGAGAACTTGGATCTAGGAAGGCAGTTGAGATCTAGGCTCTGCTACCTAGTCTCTGGAGTCCCGAGATCCCAATTTCCTTCTGGTTCTTCTGTGAACCTTTGCTGCACTTAATTTCTTTATTGTTTGAGTTCTAATTGCTTCTAATTCAATTTCTGCTCTATTAACTGTGGCAATTCAATTTCTCTTTGCTTAGATTCTGAAATCCCAGTCCTTAAATCCCTTTTACATTCAAGCAATTTATATTTCTTGCATTTAAGTTACTGCAATTTACATTTCTTGCACTTTAAGTTTTAGTCATTTACTTTCTTGTTCTTTAAGATTCAGCAAGTTTACTTTCCTGTTCTTTAATTTACTGCAATTCTTTCCTCTCCCTTTACATTCCAAGCAATTTAGCTTCTGTTAAATACAACCCACTCAACCAAAACTTAATTCGCTTGACTAAATCAATCACTAAACTAAAATTGCTCAATCCTTCAATCCCTGTGGGATCGACCTCACTCATGTGAGTTATTATTACTTGATGCGACCCGGTACACTTGCCGGTGAGTTTTGTGTTGGATCGTTTTCCACACATCATTGCCTTACTAGAAGGACAACTTGGTTCGTCATTATCTTGACATGATGCATATTGAAAAAAACGTGTTTAATGATATCATGCTCACGGTAATAGATGATGAGCGAACCAAGAATAATAATAAAGGCTAGGTTAGACTTAGTTGACATTTGCAGTAAGCCAGATCTAAATTCAAAGAGACTTGACAACGAACGGTGATCTAAACCAAAGGTTGGGTTAGCTCTAACGAATGATTAGTCACAAAATATTTGTTGGTGGATTAGAAGATTAAGGTTTTCCAATAGGTACGCCTCTAACTTGGGTAGATGTGCAATCATTTCACATAGTAAGCATGCTGGATTAAAGAGTCATGATTGTCATGTATTTATAAAGTCATTGTTTCCTATTGCTTAAAGAACTTTCTACCAACATCTAGAAATCTCTCACAGAAATAAGTGAGTTTTTTAGGAAATTATATGGTATAAAACTTAGGATTGATGATCTTATAGTCATGGAGAAGAATATTCTCATCATACTTTGTAAGTTAGAGAGGATATTTGTAACACCCTACCATACACAGTCTTATGCTTAAGTCATAATTCAGAGATGGCAAGGTATTACGACCTCTAAAATAAAAATTTAGTACGTATAGTAGTATGAATAATTGATTATAACTAGGAGCCTTTGTAGAAAAAAGGGGTAAATAAAAACCGCAACTCGAAGGCGTAACACTCCGATCGATAACGTAACGAACAAGGATAACCAACGCGTGATTATATATATACAAAGGAGTGTCAAAAACAGGAATATCAAGACTCAAGATCCGGCTGCGAAGATAACCGGTCCGAGCATAACATTATATACATATGATAAAAATAAGGAAAACCCCAAGGAAACCCAAAGGGACACCAATACATAAAACCTATTCTCCAAAATTCTCCCATAAGAGGAGTCATCACAGTTTGTATTATTTAATGGAGATAAAAGTATCTAAGCAAAACATATAAACCGAAACATAGCCCCGAGAACAAAGGATCTTCGCAAATCTAGAAGTCTCCAGCATGCCTCAGCGAGAAACCTCACGTCCTGCATCTGAAAACCACAAAATCCGCATGGGTGAGAACCAGAGGTCCCCAGTATGGTAACAGCTTCCACATATATAATACATAATAATGGAGGAAAGCCAAAGGCAATCCTAGAGCTTCCTCCAGATAATATCAAAGCTTATAAACAAGCTAAACCATAAAGGGCATCTGACTAAAGATTCTTCAGTCTAACTAATACTTCCCTTTCCAATTCCTTCAAACCTCCCAACCACCAGCAGGATATAATGTAGCAAACACAGTTATATCAAACAAGAAATGTACAAATAGGAACAATTAAGACATTTAGACAATTAGCAAGTTATATGCAGTCAAATAGGCAATCTCAAACAATTCATATAGTATGCATATGATGAATGCCTGTCCCTAGTGGATGATGATATCATCTGTCGGTTATAGAGCCAACCCGACGAGTCCTGGTAGCTAACCATTGGACTGTCCCTCTGTCATGCATCCCCAACTCGAGTTATACTCGTCATAAACTTGATCATAATCATGATCTATATCCATCACCCTCACTGGTGAATATATACGGGGGCGAGCTCATCCGGGTCTTTCACAGTGCCCGGCCACACTTATGACATATGGTCAAAAGAGCTTCGAGTCTCAACATGGAGCACGTGGTGGCTAGCCACTGCTTCCTCCCAGGGAAACTCTCATCTCCAACAGTGGAAGTGCAACATTCACAATTATCAATAATTCAGCATAAACATGCATAAATTCTCATCCATGGATCAACATCCATATCAGCCATCCGGCTCTCGGTTAAATCCATAACCAGCCAATATTCATAGCATACACAGCTATTCCGGCTCACGGTTCAATCTAGAACCAGCCAATTCATAAACAATTACGGCCCTTCGGCCAATGGCATATCAAGCACTTCCACCACCATCCTCCACATCTCACATAATCATCAATGATCCTCATTGATTATTCATCTTTCCCTTGCTTCACTAGCAAGTTACCTCATTCACTAGCCCTTTTCTAATAGCTAGGCATATCATAATGATTTAAGATATAAGTGGTGAGATCGGAGGTTTAGAAGTATGAGATTTGGCTTTTAAAACTCAAAAATCAACTTTGGGATGAAAACAGGGCCACGCGTACGCGCACTCCACGCGCACGCGCGGATGGCCTCAAAGACTTCATCGACGCGCAAGCGTCAAGCACGCTAACGCGTGGATTAAAAATTTGCCAATCGACGCGCACGCGTCAACCACGCGTACGCGTGGGTGTTCTCGTGCCCCAGGCACAAAACTGGCACAGTTCTGGCATAACTCTCTGGAAAATGGCTGGGCATTGGATGCAGCACAATCGGCGCGCTCGCGCACATCACGCGCACGCGTGGATGGCGCTTTCTGGAAGATCGGCGCATACGCGCCAAGTGCGCCTACGCACAAGGGGTTATTCTGCTAAAAATTTTCTAAGTTAAGAGCTACAGAATTCACAGATTTAAACCCCAATCTTCCAACGGACATAACTTCCTCATTTTAAATCGTTTTTCACCCGTTCTTCGAACGGCATGGACTCTCCAGATCCAATTTCATTTCTAAATAGATTTGGCACAAAACAGAGATTCGTAGTCCAAGTTATGTCCCGTTAAAATATGCCCAAAAACCATGTTTTTCATAAAAACCACAAGGTGCCATTTTTAAAACAAGCCATTTCCAACTCTTTTCAAAATCAATCAAAACATGCCATTTTCATCCCTTTTCTTTGAAATCAATCTAAATATATCAAATTCCACATCAAGCCTCCTCAACTCACACATTGACACATTACCACAATTTACAAAAATCACTATCTCATCATTTTAACCCACTTCACCCAAGTGGCTCAAACTCAACATATTGACATATCATATACTATCCCTCATGCCAATTCTCAACAACACCAATTCCAATAAATCATTATTGTACACAATCAACATCATACACACCATCAACATGGTTCAACCCACAATTCAACCATAACCAATCATCAAGCATATATCACAACATGCATATTTCTCATACATCATACCACCAAGGCATCAATAATCATCATCACATATATGACCACATCATATATCTCAATCATTCAACAACATCAACCATTCAATGCCTATCTTAGGGCCTCTAGCCTAAGTATTTCCTACCACATTACATATTAGATACGGGAAACCGAAACCATACCTTAGCCGATTTTCCCAAGCTCACCCGGAGCACTTCCAAACCACTTATCCACAAGCTCTCAAGGCCTCAATACCTCCAAGAACAGATTTTTCACCACCAAGCCCTTTCCAAGCTTTTCAAAATCACCAATCAAGCTCCAATATCCACACATACACAACCTAAGCCACAACCATCATACCCATATACAACATCTCAAAACCCAAACATCATAAAATAACAAAATTACACTAGGGTTAAGAACCTTACCACACCCAAGGTCCAAGGAGACAAGATTAACCTTCTCCTTCAAGAGAGTTGGGTCCTATAACATCAAAGAACCCAAAATCTCAACATTTCACCCATGAAACTCAAAAATAAGGGCTGAGATTTCGAACAGCAACACGTGGCTTACCTCAAGATTGGTTGTATGGGTTTTGTAGAGCTCTCCGCGGTGAACGTGTGGCCGCAAACGGAGCGGCAATCGGAGCTCTAGATCAAAAGTTATGGTGGTTTGAAGATCAACCAAGGGAGAGAACTTGAGAGAGTGTTCTTCCTCCTTTTCTCTCTAATTTCAGCTTGTGTGTGTAACAAATGAGGAGAGAGAGTACTGAAAACTTGGGTTTTGGTTAAGTTATGTTGGGCCAAGGGCCCACTTTGGGTCCAATTGGCCCAGTTTGGCCCGTTCGGTCCAATCTTGGTCCGAATTCTATAAAATTGGTACCGAAATTCTCGTCTCAATCTCCTCTATCACATTTAGCCACAAAAATCACATTTTGGGCTTTCTAGAATAAATTCTCATTTATGGATTAATTAGCCATTAATTAACCGGGTTTTACAATATTCCCTCTAGAGTTTTTTGATGTGATGGAACACTTAGCAATTCACATGCCATACAAAGCAAAAGTGTGTAGGACGGTCCAATTTAGGTGGATGTACCTTTTTGAGTGGTTGATTGGGTCATTCAAGCGAACCATGAAGAACAGAGCTCGGATCAAGGGTTAAATCTATGAGGCATTCCTAGCCAAAAAAACATCCATATTTTGCTCCTTCTATCTTGAGCCTCATGTTGCGTCACGGAGAACAAGAGTTGGAAAGAATGATGAGAGGGGTGAATCCTTGTCAGGTGGACTAACCTATCTAATCTTTGTTTTGGAAGGAGTTGCAATGGGTGCGGATAGTGAATATTGGTTAGAAAAAAATGAAATCGATGTCGTATATTTGCATGTATTACTTAACTGTGACTAGGTTGCACCCTACATAACGTAAGTGTTTTAAGTTTTCATCAATATTTCAAATAGTGAGATAACTTCTTTATCAAATCAAATGTTTAGTAATATGAAATTTCTTTATTTATACTATTGTAACCTAGGTTATCCCAAAAAACAAATTAACACAACAGAATGGGAACTAGTTGCACTTAGTTAGAGCCTAATTAATAAGGGCACAAACTTCCCAATCTATAATGTTAATGTAAGAACCTAACTATCTACAAAATAAATTTTCAGGAATTCTGTTAAAGGAATTCATAAAATCTAACAGACACGGTTCAACTCAGATTAATAAGGCAGACCCATATAAAAAACTTTATTAGAATATTATTCTCATATAAGATAAAATAACCCTTAATGTTTACTTTTATCAATTGGGTCCAAATTCATCCAGTAAAAAAAATCTACTAAAATGTGTTGACAGTTTGGCTTTACCAAAATATTTTAGAGATATTTTGGAGCCAAAATAAGATAAAATACCAAAAATGCTTCTAATGGTATATTTATCTGTTTTTGCTGCTTTGTCAGTTACAGTAAGATTCAGTGATAAAGTAAATACCACTTGTTGGTAATTTTTCCTAGGATATAATTCTAGCGACAAGTTTTACCTTTATTCTCTTCCATAAACCATTTTCCACCACATATTAATCCACCATGTGATTAATTAACTTAAAGTGATCATGATTAGATCACTAAGTATTTAACCACATGATCAAAAACACTCCCACTCTTCTCTCATGGCCAAACCAATCTTCTTCTCTCCCTTAAAATTTTATCACATGTTTAATATGTAGGATTAGGTGGAATTAGGATGAGATTAAGGAAGTTGCTAGGTAACTTCCTAATTAACCATGTGATTAACACTAACTTTAATATCTCTCTCTTCTCTCCAACCGGTGATCTCTCTCTCAATTCTCCCCACTCATTCTTCAAAAAACTTACCAAGTTAGAAAGAAAAATAAAGAGCAAGAAAGCGAGAGTGAGATGGCCGATAGTTAAGGAGAGAAACAACCACTAACACAAGCTCATTCTCGATCAATTCTTCATTTTCCTACTAGAAATCTCTCAAAATTAGTGAAGAAAGTCTCTTCATTTTTTCTCTCCATTACCATTTCTCTTAAAGAATTTTTCTAAGAAGATTTTGTTATTTTCTTACTTGATTAGCAAACTAATCTTAGGAGTTCCAAAAAGATCATTCAAGCCACCAAAATCGAAACTCAAGAGGGTGATAAATCACTCCCTTTCCTTCTTCTAGCAATGCAGCCATAAGGCCTTCATTCTCCTTAATTGATGTTTTGTTGTTTTTAGGTGATTGATTATGTTTAAGAAGATTAAAAGATGACATGAAGGAGAGGTAAGGGATCAGGAATAGCTAGAATCCTCATTGTTTGTGACTCCATGGCCGAACTGAGTTGATGATTATTTGGTGACTTTTGTTATTTTGGATGATATGTGAATGACGCTAGCTTCATAAATGAATAATATGATATTTGAAGATGAATTTTTTATGATATATGTATTTATATATGGTCGAACACTTAATGATCATGGGGTTAAGTTTATAATTTTGTAAAATTTGTTAAAGAGTAAAAGATTGATAATTATGAAAATAAAAAAAATTAAAAGATAAAAATATGAAGATTTGAAGAAAAGAGATTAAAGGATTTATAAAAATGAGATTTTGGCTCTAGGAAAAGTGTATGATGCACACTTTAGGGTTAGATATGTAAATAAGGTTAAAAAATGGGTAAAAAAATATAAATATCAAAAGTAACTCTTAAAAAGTGGGAATATATAAGATCAAGGTTAAAATGGTAATTATATAAAAGATTTGGGCTAAAATTATAATTATATAAAAAATTTGGGGTAAAAACAATTATATAAATGACGGGTTAAAATATAATTATATAAAAGGCTTTGGCTAAAAATATAATTAAGACAAAGTTCTGGGCATAAAAAGTAATTTTGAAAAAGTTATGGGTAAAAGCGTAAAAATAATAAAGTGAGAAGACAAATATTGAAATGATAATTTAGACAAAAAAGGGGATAAAATTGAGACTATGAAAAGTAAATTAGGATAAAGTAATAAATTGAGAAGCATAAGGGGTAAAATGATAATTTTTGTGAAATATAAGGTTAAAAATAGTTAATTATGAAACTAGGGATAAAATAATAATTTTAGGTTAAAAAAATTCTAAAACAAGTAATTATGTCACGTAAGGATAAAATAGTCAATTTGATAAAATATTATGTTAAATTAGTCAAAGTGAGAGTTTAAGGAGTAAAATGGTATTTTTAAAATTTATAAGGCTAAACCAAAAATACAAGTGAAAAGAAAACTTAAAAGTCTCCAGAGATGAAAAACTGAATATAAGGAGCAAAATTATAAATAATATACAAAGATGAAAGTTCCTTGGAAACTGAAAAATAGAAATATATTAAAGGAATCTTATGGATACAGCCAAGGTAATTATCGTCACCTGATAGAGCCAAGGACAATTTTGCTTGACCAGTGTCGAATGATGTAGGGATGCCCACTATATGATAACTCTGTCTCTTAATTCGAAATGTATATAGTGGCATCGAGATTTCACGACGACCACCCAGTGTCCTAACTGACATGGATGTGACCATGATAATCATATACCTAACTGACTCAGTTAAGAGACTATATCTCTGTGATTGTGATTGTGATTGTTTGTGATTGTATTTCTATGCTATTTTTCGTTGTTTATTCTGTTATATTGTATATTTTTTTTAGTATGCAAACTCAAACCCTATAACCTCTAGGAATAGATAATAAAACCCAAACTTTTTCTCATTTTACCCTACTGGAAATCTTAGGTTCTCATTCCCTTCCTTCCAACGTTTTCAGTTGGGGTCAGTGGTGATTTTCTTTGAGGTCTCGTTGATGTTGTGTCATAAGGACCCTGTGTATGGCAGTATGTTTACATGGGATACACCTCGTACCCGCATATATATACTACGTGATTGTACTTTTCCATATCCTCTACTTAGTGCAAGCTTTAACCTCGATATATCGTACGAGTTCCCCTATCAGAGTTACACCCTATCAGTCTGTTTCCTTTTTCGCCTTCGCCTATGCAGTAAGTAGGTCCCAAGCCTAAGATGCCATTGCCTGTCAAGCCTGATCCACATCCTTGGATGATTCCTCCACTTGATACGCCAAATTCATCTCTATATGTCATCCCTGTGCCAAAGTTGGATGCACCTCAGGACCCACATCCTGACTTACTGCCTCACGACCTACTGGTGGAGTAGTTCGGACCCTTGGGCGAGGCCCATGTACCTATTACGGCTAGTGGCTTATCATCCAAAACTTCTATGGACGAGGACTTTTTAGAGGATATCCCCTCCTACGAAGAGTAGATGGAAGCTGACCTAGCATCTAGTTCTAGATATACTGGATGACAGACTGAGCAGTCTGTTGACAGATTGTCATGAGATAGCTACGTGTTGAGACTACTTTTTGATATCATTGTGTCTGGAAGCACTAGTTACTTTTCCTCACTTTTGGATTAGCCTTTTTCTAAGGGATATGCTTTTTGTTGTACATATGCTAGCTCGGATTTCATATTAAGAAGCTCCTTTCAAAGCTGGGACCGGGGTGTCATAGATCATGTACATATTTATATAAACTGTTACTTTATGTATTTTTTTATGTGGATTTTACAAACTACAAACTATTGGCGAGTGCACCGAATCGTCTCAAGTAATACCATGGGAGCGGGTTATCATTCCCACGAGGATTAACGGAGAAAGCAAGCAATAGACAATTGATTATTCTAGTCAAACAACCAAAAACTTAGGATTTCAAGAACACTTAGCATAAAATAGGGAATAAAACAAAAGCAAGTCATAAATAATTGAGAAAGTAATATGATTCAAAAGAGTTAAGGTTTCAAAGATGTTGAGACTTCCAAAAAAAATGCTTTTCACTCTCCACCTTGATTATACAAAGATGTCTCTATGGCAAATCATAAATAATCAAACTCCGATTCTCTGGTAATTCGATTTCTCTAATCCTAATCAATTATCAATTCCTTGATTAATCAGTTATGACCAGAGATTAAGAATATTCACTGATTAAAAAACCACACAATTCTCAAGAATCAAACTTGGTTAATTTGATGTCACTTATCAAATCCAAGTTCAAAACCTAAGAATCATGAGAAGAAGTTTTCAAGCTTAATTCACTTAATTAACTTTTCCAAGATATTAAAAGAATCTAAGTCAGAAGAGAATTGTTTTCCAAAACATTTAAATCCTTTAGATGAAGAACAAAAATCTTTCTTAAGAAAACATCAATACATTACTCAAAGTAAAAAAGCTATAACATTAGTACATAGGAATCAAAAGAGCTCCTAACCTTAACTGAGGAAATTAGTAACTCATTCTAAACTTAAAAATCAAAGACAATTTGAAAAATGGCAAAAAGGTCCCGAAGATCTCGCAGAAAGTTTTCAGGATTCCTTTTATACTCAACCTAAAACAAAACCTAAGAATTAAATGCAAACTTTATTAAAACAAAATCAAAATAAAATCTTCCGCAATTAATCTTCAATCCTTCTAGTGATTTAGGTCCATGACTTGATAATTCAATCCTTGACTTGGTGATTCAATGAGAACTTTAGGAGAGCTTTTATTCAAGTAATGTGGGCTTTGGAATTGGCATGTGGAACGCCCCATCATTGGTGTGTTGCATGCCACTTTTCTTGAAACCCTTTGGAGCAGCACTTCTGGCATGTGGCACACCCAGGGCTTGGTATGTTGCATGCTATTTTTGCCTTTAATTTATCCTTAGAAGGTGTGTCAAAATGACATGCTCCTTAAGCTTGGTGTGTTGCACACCATGAATTATGCCTCATGGGAGCCTAATTTTGGGTGTGTGACATGCCACCTCATTGGCGTGTGATGCGTGATATTTTGTCAGTATAGAATTTACTAATAAAATTCCATCGTGAATATAGTCTAAACCAACAAGCTACCCGCACATCAAATTTAGAAAATGTTTCACCACAATTCAAAATCAATAACCGAGAGTAGAATCCTGGGTCGTTCTCCCTAGGAGTTGCCCTAAGATGCACATCATTGGTTAGGAGTTTTCTTGATATTTTGAAGTTGAATACAAGAAAAGTAAATGAACATAAATTGAAACAATGATCAATTAACAATTGGAATAAGAAAACCGAGAAATTGAACTAATAAAGGCAAATGACAATCAATCAATGTAAAATCCTTGGCTAGGGGTGAGAATTGGAAGTCCTATCATTATAGTCTCCATCAATTGTGATAAGAATTGGCTATTGCTCTACTTAGTTAACCTCTAACTATAAAGGAAAGTCAAGTAGAGATAATCAATTTAAGTCCACAAGTCCTAGTCAAATCCTAAGGAAAGACTAGCTTTAGTGGCATGCAAATCAACTAGCAATTTCCAATTATGAATCAACAAAAGACATTGACAATTCAAGTGCCTCCAATTGCCCAACCCCCAAAGCAAGAGTGAAAAATCTACTCCATAACTATAGTTGACATTTCCTCAAATACTTGGTGAACAAAATTGAAAAACATTGTGAAATTGAGAAGAAAATTCAAATCAAGATTATCTACTACAAATAACTAACAACAATCAAGCAATTAACAGCAATGAACATGAAATTCCTCAATGCATTAATAGAAATCAATATAACAAGATCCAAATCCAAGATCCAAAATAACTAGAGTAACAAGAACACTAAATTAGGGTAGGAGAATTAGATCTACAAATTAAAGCAATGTAAAATTGAATTAAAAACAGATCTAACCAAATGATCCAAATGGATTTGAAATTGAGAAAGCCAAAACCTAGAGAGAAGTGAGAGTTTCTCTCTCTAGAAACATGAACTCAAAAACTAACTAAAAAAATTGTGTAATCTGTGAATCCCCCTCCAATCATTGGTTCTTTGGGTCTTTTCCCTACAGAATTCAGCTCCAATTGGGCCTGGAGCTCTCATGAAATCGCCAGCCACGATTTCACTAATGAAGTCACGTGCCGAGCGTCATGTGTGCGCGTCGATGAGATTTTCAAGCCAAGCGTACGCGATAGGCACGCGTACGCGTCGATAGGAGTTTTGGTCATCCACGCAAATGTGCCAACACTTTGCGCCAATTCCAGCAACATGCATTCACGCGTGCGCGTAGGCCACGCGTGCGCGTCGATGCCAAATCTCCAACGCTCCATTCTTCATGCTCCTTCCATTTGTGCATGCTTCCTTCCTCTCTTCTAGGCTATTCTTGCCCTATAAACTCTGAAATTACTTAACAAACATATCACGGCATCGAATAGTAAATAGAAGAGGATTAAAATATAGCATATTTAAGGTCAAAGAAGCATGTTTTCAATCATAAAGCAAAATTGGGAAGGAGACACAACACCATGCATTTTATATGAATAAGTGTGAACGAATGTTGATAAAACACCCAAATTCTACACAAGATAAACCTTAAAATTGGGGTTTATCAGCGTGTTGCATGCCAACTTTAATCTCCAATTTTAGCTTCTTTTTTGGAGTGTGACACGCCACTTTCTTGGCATGTTGCACGCTAACTTCAAGCTTGAATTTCCTTAAGTTTAAGCTTCTGGAAAGTTGGTCCAGCATGCTACGCCTTTTCCTTCGCATGTGGCACGCCAGCTTTTTCATTGTTCTCTTCTTTGGACATGTGACACACCTCCCTGTTGGCGTGTTGCACGCCAGCTTTGTTGCATGGTCCTAGAGCTCCCCTTTTGGGTGTGTTGCACGCTACTTTCTTGGCATGTTTTACACCAATCTTAGGCCATATATTTCCTTCAAAGACGTTCCAAATTGACATTTCCCATGATGGATGGCATATTACATGCCTAGAAAATGGGGCTTGGAGTGTTTGTTCTTGGGCGTGTGGCACACCCCATGCCTGGCGTATTGCACGCCACTCTTTCAACTTTGGTTCTTTTGGGCATGTGGCACACCCTATACCTGGCGTGTTAAACACCACCTTGAGTCTGAAATTACACCATCGAAAGCGTGCCAAAATGGCATACCCTTTAAGCTTGGTGTGTTGCACGCCATCAATAAAGGGTCTTGGGCGGTTGAGTTTTGGGCGTGTGGCATGCCAGTCACTTGGCATGTTGTACACCCAATTGTCTACAAGAAATGAACCTCTGGTTCTTTGGCCTGTGCCACGCTTTCATGCTAGTGTGTTGCATGCCACCTTCTGTTTAGAATGCATGGGAATGTGGCACGCGCTTCTTTCTGGCGGTTGCACGCCACCTTCCATGCCTCCTATGGGGTGCTTTCCTGGTTGTTTTTCTTTACTTATGCTTTACCTCTCTTTCGCTATCATTCACCAACAATTAATAAAAAATCAAAGAACTTAAAGTACTAATAATCACCAAGCAAAAAGTTATCAATTTTCCATAAGAAACACCAAAGAAAAGTACTTAAGATGCTCATGTATCAATTTTGCTGGCAGTAAATGTTTGGCGTTTTATGCTTGTATGTATTAACTACTGTGATATACCTAACTGAGCCCGAGAGGTATTATATATATTATCTACTTTCTATTTATATTCTATCTTATTTATGCTTGCCTTTTATTTCTATATTAATAGCGATAATATAATTTACAGTGAAAGAATACACATATCCAGCTTAATATTACTAATAAACTTTAGTGTCTAGAGTCTTACGGTTCAACTGAATAGTAACTTCCTAGTTGTTAGCATTTGGTCATGTGATGCTAAGAGTTAGGTCATTACAGTTAACATATATAGGTTTCATTCTTTACAATGGTTAGTGGAAAAGAAAATAGATAACACTAAAATCTGGGTCCATAGGGATATAGAAAGTGGTCATTCTGATTGATATGGTGTGTTGCATAATATAATTTTACTAGAGTAGTTTTATCGTACCACATACAAAGTGTGTATATGTATGTTTAAATGTAAATGGTTTGATCTAAGTATGTGACTATGAACACAAAATCATAAGGACTACAATATTATTAAAGTAAATGTGACCAGAAAGTATAGGTATTAAGATCCTTTTATTCTACTTAAAATGAACGGCAAGTATACTATTTGCCTTACCCAAGGTCATGCAAGTCTAGTTGGGTCGTTGTGGTTAAAACTAAGCCAAGAGGTTGTATTAAGTATGATGAGACAGAGAGTCAAGAACCTTAACAAATTGATAACCCAATTCCTTCGAAGATGGTGGTTGATATTAGGGATCTAATCATCCTTAGGTCAACTATTATAGATGATGACATCATTAACCTTAGGGTAGACGAACACATACTACCGCTAAAGGAAAAGGATGATCAAGAAGAAGAGTGGGTGGATAGAGATGAAGAAGAAAAAGACGAGTTCGATGATCATGAAGTTACCTTGGAAGAGGAGGATAAATCAGAGGAAGATAATGAATCTGAATAAAGATAACCTTAGTATAGTTTAATTAGATTATTATATGTTTAACCTTTAATTAAATTGTTACATAATTACGTTGCACGGTAGCCTTAGTTCTATCTTATGTGTTTCTTTATTAAACTTTAATTAGATTTTTATATAATTACATTGCATACTAGGCACATAACTATTTTCATTCTAGTTTTAGGTAGACATGATGATAGGCAGAGATGTCGCGAGTCGGTCTCGTGATCGGGGTAGAGGGAGGGTGACTACTACACCCATGGGACTTCTCAGTCATTAGGGTTTTATTTTGCTTTTTTATTCTATACACTTGTAATTTAACATTATAGTTAACTATTGTTATTAAAAATACTATTTGATTTTCACTAACTGTATTTGACTATTAATTATATGTTGACATATCGACGACGGTACAATGGATTTTAAATGTAAAATAATATATTACCGTCGGATTTATGGAAAAAATTTGATGGTAATAAGGCATGAAACCAGAATACAAAGAGCCAAAGTTACTATCGGATTTTATAAGCCGACGGTAAAGATATTCCAGCGAGCACTTTACCATTTGATTGCGTTAGACGCTAAATCTGACGGTAATAAATTTACCGATGGAACTTTTTGGAAATTCCGATGGTATTCGGCGAATTTCTTGTAATGTTACTTTTAGCAAATGCATCTCTTTTTCTTTTGTCTCCAACATCTCTTTCGCTTCTATCAATTCATTTGTTTTTCTCTTCTATCTCCTCGATTATCTTTTATATTCCTAACTTCTGTTGCTCATTCTCCTTAGAAACTTGTTCTTTCACTCTAGCAATACACATTAATCGAGCTCTCATAACCTATAAGGAACCTTGAATGTTTTATTTATTAATACAAATCCAAAACTGAGCATAAAATAATTTTTATCTAAAGATATTATCTTACTCCTAAGTCTCGAATTCTATCCACTATCTCTATATTTATTTTGCATAGAAAATATTCATGAGCTAAAGTTCTAAATGAATAATTCATATCCCAAAGTGATGTCATTTTCCCTTTATCCTTGTTGCCATGGAGCTCAATCTGATTCTGATAAGCTATCAAAATTCCTTCCAAAGTCACTTCTATTTTTTCATCTTATTCTTCTACTTCTTTGGTTCACTTGTTCCATCTTCAAAATTTTCACGATTCTTTTTCTTTATTACAATTGGTTTTGATCGAGGTTGCTATACCTTGGCTATAGAATCAATTTTGTGTCTAGTATTAATACTTCCTTTTACTGCTACCCTTTGCTTCATAAAGCTCTTCAATCCTATTGTGCTTAAGGTATGAGGAGTAGCACCTGCACTGTAACACCTTTACTTTTAATACTTCATGATTGTATTCAAAGGATAGGCGTTACTTACCTCTAATCGTTTAATTTGATACTATATTTATTTAATATTGAACCTTCGTGAATATGAACTGAATTTTTAATTATAAAAACAAAAAGTCTTTACTTTAAAATCACAGAGTCACATATCATATTCACGTAATAATAAATACATAGACTTATCCAAAACTTCTTAATATACAAGTCCTACCCCTCTAAAATCTCGAAATGACAAATAACAAAAGGTAAAATAAAATGAAATATATATATATAACTCCATAGTTTGATCACGGCCTATGCCAAAGCTTCCTGAATGTGTCACTGAAAACGAAATTCTATAGGGGAGTGAGAACATCATCCTCGAAAGGGTTCTTAGTAGAGGGTTTAAGAATTGTTATAAGAAGATATTTAAAAGAAAACTTTTTTTCGATTGTAGTGATTTTCACTCGTCTTATGAATTCTTTTTTAAAACCAACTATTAATCATCCAAAACCTTTTCAAAAAAGCTCTTTTTTATTTTTCAGAAATCCAAAACCCTTCATTTCTTATAAAGAAATCTCAATTAGTTTCCTAGACTGTATGAATGACCAACATATTCCAAGCATATGTTTATTAAGTCTATGCTGAACTAGCTTGATTTTTCATATTTTACTAATACTTCAATCTAGAACCAATCACAGCCTTCATCCTATCACACAATCAATCAACACAGCCATAATCTCAACACCAATAATCTCAAAAGTACCATATCAGGACAAACACAGACAATACAGATAAGGAAAGCACATGTTTAGATAGCAGTTACAGCAAATAGGCAAACCAAAACAAATTCAAAGTCAAGCAAAGCATACAAATGCATATGATGCATGCCTGTCCTATGGCTAATGAGCTCTTTTGTCGGTTATATAGCCAACTCGACAAGTCCGGTATCTAACCCAGGCATCGTCCTCTTGAAAACTGGTGAGCAGTATAGTATCATGATCCTCACCTGGTGGGCGGTAAACCACCTTAATCCCCACTATCTGCGGGCGGTAAATAACCTCGATCCCCACAGACGTTTTCAATTGGAAAACAACACACATGTGGGCGGTAAATAACCACGATCCCCACAATAATTTGAATACTTTCTATTTATCAAACATGTTTCATCTCGCTTCAACAATCATAATCAAGTTACTCAAGATATAATACTTTCCATAAAAATCAAACTCAAGCATAATTCATTATCTTATTAACCAATTCAAAATCAGCTAATATAATTCTTAACTCCATAATTTTCTAAATAACATTTCAAACCAAGCCTCAGATTTTATAGAAATTTTGGCAGCATCTCCTCTAAAATTCGGACTATGCCACCTTTACAGGTCCCATCAAAACCACGTTTTCCAACCATTTCTCAACCAGGTTCAATATCAAACATCAAATCCTTTCTAATTTTTAAACCAATTTTGATAACATATCAGGTTCGATGTCAAACCAGTTCAAAACCAATTTATTTCTCTAATTCAATTTATTTCTAATAAATCAAACTCATTTCCCAATCTCAATCGTTTTCTAAAATTTGACCAGTTCAAATATCAAATTATTTTCAAAATCAAATCAAATCAAATAATAAATCATTTTCAAAATCAAACTAGCTCCAATATTAAATCATCTATAAAATCAAACCACATTTGAATTCAATTCATTTTCATATCTTAAATAATTTCCTAAGCCAATTCATTTACATTATCAAATTAACTCCAAAACTAAGAAAAATTACTTTTCATAATATTCACTAAATAACTTTAAAAACCAATTTCTCATCAACAACGGCATGCCACTCAAGCAATCAGTAATTCAGTCCAGCAAGCAACCACATCCACAAGACATACTTAATCACATAAATATATTTTTCACATTAATATCCATTTATAAATACTCTGCAATATAAAATAAAATTTAAGAAAAATCCCTACCTCGATTGTCGAAAATCGAAAACTCTAAAATGTGTCACAATTCATTTTTTTCGGCTCGCAACGGCAACAGACGCAACCACAACTTCAAACCACTTTCACAGCAACCACAACAACTCTAATCGCAATATATAATAACTGGAACTCAATCTTATAGCAATTAACACCGCCAAAACCTCAACCAAGATAACAGAATAGTGATAAAAGAACTTTTTCGAACGAAAAGCTTACGCAACTAAGAAGAAACTGAACCAAGTAGCAACAGAGCAGTTTAACGGTAGCAAAACAGTGACGGAGTTCAAGCAGCGTCGCAGGTAGGTTCTCCCTCTCTCCCATCATGTATTCTCTCTCTCTCCCCTCGGGCTTCTCCGGTAACACGGCTCGAACGGCAGCGACGATGGTGACTGGAAGCAGCTCCTCCCATGGTGATGATTAAGACCTCAACGACGACGGCAGAACGGCGAGGATGAGCTCCATACCAGTTCGCGCGCAGCAGTTTCTCCCTCAAGCCCTCCTTCTCGACGCTACTTTCTCTCTCTCTCTCTCTTTCTCTCTCTCTCTCTCTCCCTCTCTCCCTCCCTCCCTCCCTCCCTCTCTCTCTCTCTCTCTCTCTGCGAGCGGCAGCGGCAACGATGTGGAGCTTCGATGGTAAGGCGTGGTGGCGACGGCTCCTCCCTCCAGCTCGACGACGATGTGACGGTGGCCGACGCCCTAACGGCGACGCATCTCCCTCTCTCGGATCTCTCCTCCGTGTATGTGAGTGTGTTTGTTTTGTGTGTGAATGGTTGGAACACAGAAAGAGTGAGGAGAGGGTTGGGGGCTGCGCAGCATGAAGAGAAAAGGGAGGCGGTGATTGTAGTAGAATTAGGGTTAAGGGCAGTTTAGTCATTTTGCTAAAATTAGGGACAATAGAGTAATTAAAAACCAATTTTAATTCAACGAAATTATCTTTAAAGAAAATATTATTTAATCATAAATTTACAAATTAATTTCAATGAAATATTCTAATTCCTGGATTAGAGATAATATTAATTTTCTTTGCTTATAAATATTAAAGTATTAAATTCTAAAATCTCAATTATTTAAATTAACTCATATAAAACTCTTATTCTTTTATAACTACTAAACTCTATAGTTTAAATATAGAAAATTATTCAATAATTAAAAAATTAATTAAAATTTCTATTTTAATTATTAAAATTTGATTTAATTACTTTTAATAAAATGGTTTATGAAAATTAAATCTTTAAAGAATAAATAAATTAAAATTAATTCGTAATATTTTTTTTTCAAAATTTTTGGGTCTTACATGCATCACCAACAATTATTAATAATTTAATATATATATTTACATGCATCACCAACAATTATTAATAATTTAATATATATATATATATATATATATATATATATATATATATATATATATATATATATATTGCTCTTTATTTTTTTCAGACTAAACATGTACTTATATATTTTTATACCTTTTGTCAATATTCATCCTAATCAAAAAGCTCCATAATAGATAATAACTCCTCTTCCAACAAAAAATTCAATACCACCTCATCTTCCTCACAAATATATGCAGAATCTATTTAGGTTGGAGGTTCTAATGTAATGGAAATTTTTTCAAGAAAAAAATTATCTAAGAAAAAGGCAAACTCTTCCTCCTTTGATCTCACCTTCACAAATTGTTCTTTAAAATACTTAAACGATGATTTATATAAAAAAATTAACTCAGTCGAGGATACTACTAAAATTTTCCCGCTAAATTTTTCATATCCTCTTTACTTGAAACAAAGAAAAGAACACCCCTAGAAAAGGTTTTTGATTAAAGAACAACATTAAAATTTCAAAACCACAAACAAAATCCCATGAATTTCGATACAATTAACTAGCTGCACATTGAACTTGGTTTAACACTCCATTTTCAAACTTAGCAAAGAAAAATCTCATTTTCAATTCAAGAAATAGACATGAATAACATTAGAAATAAGCCCAGTTTCTTCTTTTTTTACAAAAACTCTATCTTCTCCAATGCATGAAAGAAATTCTCTTTCTTTTTATCATTTTCCCGTTCTTATCCATTGTTGTGCTTCTAACTTTTTGATTATCTCATTATCATAAAAAATAGTAACACGACTTCTTAATTCTAACTAACCCAAGCATATGGATTTTGATCATCTATTTCAACAATTTATTTCCCTTTCGCCATTATTTTAAACCGAAAGAAGATGAAGAGAAAAACAATCAGTGAGTTTAAATTAAACTTTTTTCTAACCTTTTTTGTTCATCTTTTTTTTCTGCTAAACTTCCCTTTTTCTCTCCTTTTTCCTAAATGCACTCAATGCTTCTTTAAACAAAGACTCTCTTTCTTTAATGATACATTTTTACAACTTTTAATAAATGGTTTTGATCTAACCTTTTCACTTTTCTTATCTTACTTATCGTACATACATCTAATGGTAATATTGTTTTCCATCTCATTTTTATGGCTAAGATTATTTTGATTCTTGTGTAATTGTTGCATCATTTAATAGCTTCTAGAATATGTTTTAGTTTTTTCATATTATTATTTATTTGAGAAATAACTACCTATCAAAAAGCATGACCTAGCTTGCTTGCTCATTCCTTCTTCTTTGCCTTTATAAGCTTAACCTATATTTTTATTCAGGAAAAACGTGAGGATCATTATTCGTCCATTATAAGTCGGACTAACAAACAGAGTGATGAGTTATAACTCAAAAATAACTTGTCTAACTCGATTTAAGTATTATAACTGATATGGTCACCATTAATACGAGCTATAAGTCGGCCTCATAACCGTTACTGGCCATCACCATAACTCGCCATCTGTCATTATTGCTCGGCCTTTATGAGCTATAACTCAGTGACGTTAATATCATCATAACCGACGTCCCAAATGGTAAGATAAAATCGGTTACGAAACCGATTTTATATCATTTAGGATATAACGGACGAATATATACGTCTATAAAAAGAAAGGTAAAGTATCTTTTTTGGGATCATCTTTCTGAACAAAACACTATACTGACTTAGCATTGGAGTGCACTCCGCCCTCTTTACATTGTTCGCACACTCATACCTACAACGAAGATAGGGAGCTCGGATTCTCAGAGGTGGACATTCGGCTTTGCAGCATAAAACTCGGCTGATCTTGAGGAGTTGAGGCCGACCAATTTCCCAGGCAAGATCAATTGGCGCCCACCGTGGGACCGAGGAAATCATATTTTTTCTTTTTGTCTCACCGCTTCCATCTGCATCCATGGCTGACGTACCGCCTCCTTCACTATCCGAACTCATGCGAATGGTAGCTGAGCTGCAACAAGCTAATCAACGAATGGCTGACGAGAACCAAATAATGGCTGCTCAAATTGCCGAACTAAATCATGTTCAGATTGAACACAACGATGCTCGTCAGGCAGAGGACGAGGAGCATCAATCCCAACCGACCCATGTTTCAGAAACCGCTCGGCACGAAGAGCAGCAGCCCGAAGACGAAAAAGAAGAGTCCGAGGACTCCGTAGGCCCTTTTACAGAAGAAGTAATGAACTTTGAATTACCAAAGAGGTTCACCCTGCCGTTGACCCTCACGCCTTATGATGGACTCGGTGACCCGAGGAAGTTCATAAAGAAATTTCGATCAATAATGATCGTCAATGGTGCATCAGATACAGTCTTATGTCGTTGTTTTCCGAATTATTTAGACGGTCCTGCACTTGATTGGTTGTGTGCTTTGCCTGCAGGTTTCATTTCGCGCTTCCATCAGTTGGCGAAGTTATTTGAGGAACATTTCGCCGGATCCGCAATATATTTGCACGACTCCGATTACCTGAACACTATCAAGCAAGGGCCAAACAAAAGCTTAAAGGACTATATGACTCGCTTTACCAAGGTCGCAATCAGCATACCAGATCTCCACCCCGAGGTCCATCTGCACGCAATTAAAAGCGGCCTCCGACCCGGGAAGTTCCAGGAGACGATCGCAGTAGCAAAGCCGAAGACTCTAGCAGAATTTTGCGAGAAAGCAAAAGGACAAATTGACATCGAGGAGCTCAGACAGGCTCGGAAGTCTGACAAGTCACACTTCCGTGAAGAAGATAAGAGCTCATCCCTTAAGAAAAGTTTTAAACTAACGCCTCGATTCGATTCTTATACGCAGTTTAACACCAAGAGGGAAGACATAATCAAGGAAATCTTGAACTCCAAACTAATCAAACCACCGAGAAAAGCCGGCACATACCAAGATGCAAAGAACGTGGACAAATCAAAGTACTGCACTTTCCACCAGAAACACGGCCACAATACCGATGATTGTGTGGTCGCCAAAGATCTTTTAGAACGACTAGCAAGACAAGGGCACCTTGACAAATACATTGGTGGTCACATCCAAAAGCGCGGCCCAAGTTCCACAACACACGACCTCTTTGAACAACACCGAGGAAAAGAGAAGGCATCTTCAAGCCAATATGAAAGACCACGGGGTATAATCAATTGTATTTCAGGAGGATACGCAAGTGGAGGATACTCAAACTCAGCAAGAAAAAGATCATTTAGAGCAATATGCTCGGTAGACGGATCAAAACAAAATGCAACAATCTCTAATCCACAACCAGAAGTCACTTTCACACACGCCGACTTCAACTCCAACATACAAAATTTGGACGACCCTGTGGTAATCACCCTTCAGCTAGGAGATCTATTAGTGAAAAAAGTACTCTTAGATCCCGGAAGCAGCGCCGACGTTCTGTTTTACTCCACGTTTCAAAAGATGAAGCTCAGCGACAACATGCTACAGTCCACAGGAGGAGACTTGGTCGGCTTCTCAGGAGAACGCGTTCCAGTCCTCGGTTCAGTGTGGTTACAAACCACACTGGGTGAGCAATCTCTTTCAAAAACTAATGATATTCAATATTTAGTAGTCGACTGTTTCAGTCCATATAACCTTATCCTCGGCCGACCTTTTTTAAATAAGTTCGGCGCTATTGTATCCACAGTTCATCTCTGTGTAAAGTTTCCACTACAGGACCACCAGGTTGTTACAATCCATGGCGACCATAAAGAGGCAAGACAATGTTACAACATCAGCATGAAATTCCAAAATCGTTCGACGCAACAAGTCAACAACGTCGGCCTAAACCAAAAGGAGGACACGCTAGCCGAACTTGACCCAAGAGCTGATTTTCCCGATCGCCCAAAACCCTCCGACGACCTACAAAAAGTGTATTTCAACAATGACTCTAATAAATTCACATATGTAGGTACCTCACTCAATGCATCTGAGTTGCAGGCTATAACAACCTTCCTACAAGAACACGCCGACCTTTTCGCATGGACACCATCAGACATGGCCGGAATCGACCCACAGATCATCAGTCATAGACTAGCAATAAACTCGGAAATCCGACCAGTGCAACAGAAGAAACGCAGACTCGGCGAAGAAAAAAGGAGAGCGTCACTGGAAGAGACACAAAAGCTCATCAACGCCGAGTTTATCAAAGAGATCAGATTCACCACTGACAAACCCCATTTGTAGGGTTTATCTTGTACTGATTTTAGGGGATTTTATAACCTTTTACCCACATTTATGCAATGAAATAGCATGGTTTTGTATATTCTCCTTTAATTGTGCTTAAGAGTGAAAACATGCTTTTTAGGACTTAAAATAGCTAAATCTAATTCTCCTTGATTCCATTAGATGCCTTGATATGTTTGTTAAGTGATTTCAGATTTAGGAGGCAAAGATTGGATCAAGGGAATGAAGAAAGAAAGCATGAAAAGTTGGAGAACTCATGAAGAAATGAAAGAACCGAAAAGCTGTCAAGCCGACCTCTTCGCACTTAAACGACCATAACTTGAGCTACAGAGGTCCAAATGATGCGGTTCCAGTTGGGTTAGAAAGCTAACATCCGGGGCTTCGAAACGATATAAGATTTGCCATAGTTGCTACAAGAATGGTGGCGTGCACGCGCATAGTACGCGCACGCGCCGTTGCTGCCACCTAGTCCACTTGAAGCAAAACGTGGCCAGCGATTTTAGAAGCCTTGTGGGCCCAATCCAACTCATTTCTGATGCTATTTAACCCAAGGAGTGAAGAGGGAAACACAAGTTAGTTACCATTAGTCATAGTTTAGTTTTAGAAGTAGTTTTTAGAGAGAGAAGCTCTCACTTCTCTCTAGGATTAGGATTAGGATTAGGTTTAGTTCTTAGCTCTAGAGTTTAATTCATCTTCTTCTACTTCTATCTTTTCAATTCTTTGTTGCTACATTCATCTTTTTCTATTCTTTTGTTGTAATTTCCTTTATGTTGTTCTTATACTTTGTTATAGATCTACTATTGTGCCTTCCATTTTCCTTCAATTCAATAAGAGGTAATTCATAATAATTGTTCTTCTTTGCTTTTCTATTGTTGATCTCTTACCTTTATAGTTAGATCTCTCTTTAATTCTTGCATTTAATAATGTTTACTTCTATTGCACTTTATGTGTTTGTTGAAATGCCTCTTCTAGATATAGTGTAGATTTTGTTCCTCTTGGCCTAGGTAGAGTAATTAGTGACACTTGAGTTATCTAATTCCTTTGTTGATTGATAATTGGAGAGATTGCTAATTGGTTTGGAGTGCACTAAAGCTAGTCTTTCCTTGGGAGTTGGCTAGGACTTGTGGCTCAAGTCAATTCATCCACTTGACTTTCCTTTCTTTAGTAAGGGTTAACTAAGTGGTAGCAATGAACAATACTCATCACAATTGAGAAGGATAACTAGGATAGAACTTCTAGTTCTCATATCTTGCCAAGAGCTTTATAGTTGTTAGTTTAATTTCATTGCCATTTACTTTCATGTCTCTTATCCAAAACCCCAAAACACATCACAACCAATAACAAGACACTTCATTACAATTCCTAGGGAGAACGACCCGAGGTTTCAATACTTCGGTTATTAATTTTAGGGGTTTGTTACTTGTGACAAACAATCTTTTGTATGAAAGGATTAGTGATTGGTTTAGAAACTATACTTGCAACGAGAATTCATTTGTGAAATTCTAAACCATCAAATATCCATTCGTCAACCACCTGGTTAGCAAATGTGGTAATGGTAAGAAAACAAAACGGTAAGTGGCGCATGTGCGTCGATTTCACTGATTTAAACAAAGCATGCCCCAAAGATTCTTATCCTCTGCCATCCATAGACTCTTTAGTAGACAATGCCTCAGGCTACGCTACCCTAAGTTTTATGGATGCATATTCTGGGTATAATCAGATAATGATGCACCCCTCTGATCAAAATAAAATAGCCTTTATCACCGATTTTGGTAACTATTGTTATAAGGTTATGCCATTTGGATTAAAGAATGCAGGTGCAACTTACCAACGCCTTATGGATAAGGTGTTCGCCAAACAAATCGGCAGGAATATCGAAGTTTATGTCGACGATATGGTCGCCAAAACAAAAGTCGGAAATAACCACATCAGCAACCTTACAGAAATATTCGGCTAGGTCCGCCAGTACAACATGCGTCTCAATCCCGAGAAATGTGCATTCGCAGTACAGGGGGGTAAGTTTTTGGATTTTTTGCTGACATGCAGGGGAATAGAGGCAAATCCAGACAAATGCCGAGCAGTGCTGGACATGGCCAGCCCTAAAATAGTAAAAGAAGTTCAGCGCCTCACAGGAAGACTCGCTGCGCTTTCCAGATTTGTTCCTTGCCTTGCCTCAACTTCCATTCCTTTTTTCCAAACAATTAAAAAGAAAAATAAATTTGAATGGAACGACGATTGTGAGAAGGCATTTTCAAAATTAAAAACAACACTCTCACAACAGCCGATTTTACAAAAACCCCTACAAGGGGAGCATTTATTTTTATATCTGTCAGTTACTGATTGGGCGATAAGCTCGGCCCTTGTCACAGAGAGAAACAAAGTTCAGCATCCAGTATACTTTGTCAGTAAAACCCTCCAACATGCCGAACTCAACTATCCGCGGATTGAAAAGCTCGCACTGGCATTGATATTCTCGGCCCGCCGTCTCCGACCTTACTTCCAGAGCCATGTAATCCACGTCAGAACCGATCACCCATTAAGACAAGTATTACACAAACCGGAAATCGCAGGTCGACTAATAAAATGGGCAGTCAAACTATCTGAATTCGACATCAGATACCAATCCCGAGGACCGATCAAGTCACAATTTCTAGCAGATTTCATTGCCGAACTCACAATACCATCCGAAGAGGACAATGCAAAACAGTGGATCTTATATGTGGACGGCTCTTCAAATAACGGAGGCTGTGGCGCAGGAATTCGTCTGAAAGCCGACGATGGATTCATATTGGAACACTCAATACACTTCGCTTTCAAAGCAAGCAACAACCAATCAGAGTATGAGGCACTACTCGCCGGACTCCGACTATGTTTAGATCTTGAAATCTCGACGATCAAGGTATATTGTGATTCATTGTTAGTCGTACAGCAGGTAAATGACCTTTTTCAGGTAAAAGATCCCCTACTCTATAAATACTCACTATTAGTAAAACAGTTAACAAAAAAATTTGTCAAATTTGAAATAGAACATATACCACGCGAACAAAATCAAAGAGCGGATATCTTATCTAAGCTCGGCAGTACACAGTCCGAGCTATCTACACTGCAACAGTTCACAATAACATCACCCACTGTTACTCTGACAAACGTGTTAAGTGTTTCACAGGTAACAGATTGGAGGAACGACTTTATACACTATTTACAAACAGGTAATACACCAGAAGGGGTCGAGAGCGATAAAAAGTTCCGACGGCAAGCATCTTCCTTCACAATCATCAATGGAACACTATATCGACGAGGTTATACTTGGCCTCTACTCAAATGTCTCAACAAGTCAGAAGCCGACATAGCTTTGGCAGAGGCACATGAAGGAATCTGTGGCACACATACAGGAGCTCAGAGTTTAGCATCCAAGATCCTCCGAGCCGGATTCTACTGGCCGACTTTGAAACAGGACAGCCAACAAAAAATCAGGTCATGCAACAATTGCCAAAGGCACGCGCCACTAATACACATACCCGCCGAGGAATTACATCATTCGGACATCAGTTGGCCATTCAACCAATGGGGTTTAGATATACTCGGGCCTTTCCCTGCGGCACCGGGCCAGGTAAAATTTCTTATTGTCGGCATTGATTATTTCTCCAAATGGGTGGAAGCCCAACCTTTAGCAAAAATAACGTCACAGCAAATGATTTCATTCGTTTGGAAAAATATTATTTGTCGTTTCGGCATACCTCAACATATCACAACTGACAACGGCCGCCAGTTCGCCGATCAGAAATTTCAAACTTTTTTGCAGAATTTCAAAATAAAGCAACACTTCACCTCTGTTGAACATCCTCAAACAAACGGACTAGCCGAGGCCGCAAATAAGGTCATCCTGCAGGCACTAAAGAAAAAGCTCGATGACGCCAAAGGAATATGGGCCGAACTAATACCTGAAGTCCTTTGGGGATACAACACCACCCCACAAACATCAACAAAAGAAACGCCATTCAGGCTGGTGTATAGATCGGAAGCCATGATTCCCCTGGAGATCTCCCAGAAATCAATCCGAACTCAAATCAACAGTCAAGACGAAGCTCGGAGATCCGAGCTAGATATCATCGAAGAGGTTAGAGATATGGCCGCCTTGAAGCAACGCGTGGCACAGCAAGCAATTGCTCGACAATACAACAAGTCAGTCAGAAGCAGATCATTCGTCAAAGGAGATTTAGTCCTCCGCAAAACCGAAACTGCTCGAAAACTACCAACACACGGAAAGCTCGCAGCCAATTGGGACGGCCCATACCGAGTATCAGAAGTCCTCGGCCAAGGAGCATACAAGCTAGAATCACTAGATGGTAAACTCATACCTAGCACATGGAACATATCTTCCTTAAAGAAATTTTTCAATTAAAAGACAGGGACAGGCTGGTACTCTTTTTCCTACTACCAAGATTTTATCCCAAAGGGTTTTGCTTGGAGAGGTTTTAACGAGGCTAGCCTACCTACAGCTTTGTATTCAAAAGTTCAAAATGACTACGAATATACATGAGACGTATATTATTTTCTTCATCAAACAACTATGCGACAAATATTATCAATCAAAATATAACTCTATCAATACAGCTCAGACAAACCCGAATACATGTCTAAGCTACAAACCTGCCATTGTCAGGAAAAATCATCAACAGCAATGCCAATAAACTCGGAAAACTTTCCGACGAATAACAAACAACTTTTACAAAATGCATTACATTCCAAAATTCAAACAAGTCAATTCAACAAAGCTCAAAACATACAAAAATTAACTATTACATACGCAAAAGAAATTCAAATAGGTTTCCAACAAAAACACACTAAACATTATCGGCCTCTTCTTCTGCATCCCCATCATCTTCGATCAGCTGACCATCTCGAACAATCTTTCCAGGATCCATCCCAGAAAGATCGGCATCTGGAACCAAAAACTTAACCTGCAACCTTGCCCTTTCAAAACCTTCAATAAACGAATCCAATATCTCATCAGCCTTTTTCTTCTCCATATCCTTAAATTGAGCAGTAACCTCAATCAGACGAGTTTGCAGGTTCACCAGATCACTTTCCTTTTTCTTCAAATCTTCCACATCCTTAGAATAAGTTTCTTTAGTCTCCTTCAACAACTTCTCAGTCTCAGTCAACCACACCTGAAGCTCAGCAGCAATACTCTTACTCTTAACCAACTCCTCCTTCAAAACAGAAACCTCTCCTTTTTCTACAGCAACCCTCTTGTTCTTCAACTCTTGGCTACGCCCAAGACTTGCAAGGCGCAGACCAACAACCTAATAAAAGAATGAACCAAAAAGTCATAAGATTCCCAAAAGAAGAGTAAAGAAAAAACAGTGGGTCATTACCTGCATATATTGCCCAATAGCCATATCTCCAACCTCCTCTGCAAGAGTAACATCAGCCGACGATTGGCAATACTCGTCCACCACAGCCATATAGGGATACTCCTTCCCCCACACCGAAAATGCCTCACTTTGTTCAGAAACTTCATGGAGCCTTTTTTGATTACCCATAAAAGCCTGTATCTCTTCCAAAGGAACCCCTACCTCCTTTTCCTCAGACTCATCCGATAAATCAACAAGATCGGACTTCTTTCTCTTCTTCGCAATCACTTTCCTCCGACCTTGACGAGGCTGCGTAACCTCGCCAGCCACAGCAACTTTCTCCACATTCGACGACGATACCTCCTTCTCTAGATTCTTATTTTTGAAACGTGTCCTCAAAGACGCAGCTGAAACGCCAGGGTATTTACCGCCTGCGAAAGCAAAACAACATCAAAAATATGGCAAGAAGCAATAAACACCTTAGCAAACAACCCTATAACTCACCTAAATAAGCTACCACAGCATCTTTATCCTCCTCCCACTTCAGAAGCTCATACATTGAAATCAAGTCCCCTCGACCGATATTTTCAACAAGAAACTCAATCACACAAACATTCCTCGGAGAGATAACCTCAGGACCGAGTATATTTTGGGGTTCCGAACACCAATACAATGGAAACTTCTCACCCAGATTTTCATCAACGAAAAAAGGAAAGTCTTTTTCCAAAGCCCTAACCTTTAAATACATCTCTTTAAAATCTTTGAAAGAAGATTTGTACAATTTGAAAATGCCAAAACCAGGGGTGCTATTGAAGTTTATCCAACCACCTTTCCACACCCCTTTGACTTGAAACAATGAAAAGAAAAGATCAACAGACGGCACAACTTCCAGAAACTCCATCAAAATTTCAAAAGAACGAAGGAAGGCCCATCCATTTGGATGGAGCTGCGACGGAGCGCAGTTTAACTGCCTCAGGACCTGACATTCGAAATCAGTAAAGGGTAATCTAACTCTCAACTCCTCGAGAATGCATCTATACATATAGAAGAATTCAAACCCACTACCCCGGTGATAAACCCTATCATCAACAACTCTACAGGACATCAATTCAACACCAACCCCAGAATTCTGCCTCACCAACTTACTCGCATCAACCTCCTTCACAGCGGCTTCATCACAGAATAATGACACCCGAGACTTCACATCATCCCCAACCCAGTCATAAGACCAGTCTATCTCACCTTTCTTCTCCTTCTCAAACCCCATTGCAAACAGCAAACAAACATGCAACATAGAAATAGAAAGAAAAAATGGGAAGAAAGGAATTAGAAGAACACAGACGTGACCATACCTCTCTTGCTCATTCTTCACACAAGAAGCAGAAAACCAAAAATTCCCAAAATACCAATCGGCAGAAACAATTAATCACAGACAAAAAATGCTCCAAATATCACCTTTGTATCAATCACATCAAACGGCAAAAGACCATTGGAAACCATCAAAACATTAATGAAGCTCCCACTCTTTCTCTCTCCTGCACGAAAGGGGTGCACAATTTCCCACGTGGCACAAGTGGGAAGTTAATTTAATGAAGTACGTTGATCTGGGGGCTCACTCAATAACCCACTTTACCGAGTTATAACTCATCTCAAAAGCTCAACCTGCTTCATTAAAAAACTTTCCTCAGGCTAAGCTTGGGGGCTGTGATATGGTCACCATTAATACGAGCTATAACTCGGCCTCATAACCGTTACTGGCCATCACCATAACTCGCCATCTGTCATTATTGCTCGGCCTTTATGAGCTATAACTCAGTGACGTTAATATCATCATAACCGACGTCCCAAACGGTAAGATAAAATCGGTTACGAAACCGATTTTATATCATTTAGGATATAACGGACGAATATATACGTCTATAAAAAGAAAGGTAAAGTATCTTTTTTGGGATCATCTTTCTGAACAAAACACTATACTGACTTAAGCATTGGAGTGCCTTTGCAGGTACACTCCGCCCTCTTTACATTGTTCGCACACTCATACCTACAACGAAGATAGGGAGCTCGGATTCTCAGAGGTGGACATTCGGCTTTGCAGCATAAAACTCGGCTGATCTTGAGGAGTTGAGGCCGACCAATTTCCCAGACAAGATCAATAACATTTAAAATATTAACATAGTTATATCACAACAATCTAAAACCTTTACATTATTTTATAAATTTCTATAAAACTATCATCACAAGGTAAAAGTATGAAATTTTTGTTCCCTAATTATCACTTTGATATACCAAAAACACTAACATGAGCATCAGAGTGATATTTGCAAGTACCTATTGTCCTCTCAAGAATATTGTTGAAGAACTGACCTTGATCAGGAAGTCTAGGAGAGCTCTAACTCGTCCTAGGTGAGTACCCTAGAACATTAACTAAATCATATATATTAAGTTATTCAACTAAATAAAAATTTGTTTAAGCAAACAAAAAAATTATGCTAATTTTTCTTTTCTTTCAAATCAACAAATAAGAAAAGAATAAACAGAAATAGGAAAAATAAAACTAAAACACTGATAATATCTTATTTCAAATAGTATATATAAAAGTTATTTACTCATAAATATTTAAAACACTGATAATATTACCTCCAAAAGAACAAAGTTGACATTATACCAATGAAAGTTGAATTTTCGTTTGTCAAAAGTATCCAAACACTACATTTTGGTTGATTCTATTAAAAAATAACACAAAATTCTCAAACTTTCATTACCCTTTCCCCTACCAATCCACTATGAGTCTATGACCACTACTATCATATCCTGTTGTCTTAGATACAACATTAATATCATTTTTTTAGGTAATGTTGTCTGTACTCTGAATATTCATAAGTTGAAATGATTGTTTTTCCATAAAACTTACGAATAAAATCATATGTACACACCAATTGTTAGACTCAGTCATATGAAAAAAGTGTGTAATCTAACATGTTAGTGGGACTGTCAAAATAAGTTTAACTTGACTAGTCGAACATATTTAACCATGTTAAATGGATGGACATTAGACTATAAAAAAAGGTTTGTGAAAATAAAACATTTAACAGACTTGTTCTGATTAATCCATAAATTAAACAGGGTGGTCTATTTAACCAGTTCAATAGTTTCGTCTTTTTTCCCATTTTTAATGTTTTAACATTTTAAGAATCTAACTTAAATATCTCAAATTATAACCTAAATATCGCAAGTTCCAATATAGTACAACGCATTAAAAAATAAAAAGGGCCCAAAATTGATATTTTAGTCCAAAAATTAATTTTTAATTAAACAAAAAATTAACAAGCTAGTTCATTTAGCACGATAAACTTTCTTTAAATGGGCCGGATTAAATTGTTTAACTCGATGACTTAAACAAATAGAACTAAATGGGTCAAACTGATCCATTTGATAACCTGTATATTAGTATTTTAGGAGGCAGCACCATAATCGTTACTTAATATTTTGCAAGTATATTATTTGTATCAAAATTGAATGGGTTTAACTCAGTATTTTAATAAACAAAGGTTGTACCTTTAACATATATAAAAATTTATGCCTATTTAAGCATTGGGAGTATGACTAGGATACACTTATACTCATTGCAAACTTTGAAGTGAAGTTGAGTTATGGACTCTCTTTCTGATGGTTCTAACCACAAAATTATCTAAGCTAGTATGCACCATTAAAAAAGTATCTGCTTCCCTGACATTAACCACATACACAACAATCAATCAATATCTCTCTTATATGAATATCTTAAATAAGAGCAGGTTTGGTTAATATCTAACGCATCAACGAATTCGCAAAATAATTGTCCATGAACTAAGTGCCATTGTCGAAGACAAAAACTTCTAGGATGCCAAATCGGGTTATCACCTACCTCTATAGGAACTTCTTGCATTCGGTGGCTATGATGGTTTATAGGGATTTGGCTTCAATCAGTTAGGTGTAGAAGTTAATTTCCACTATGAGGGCTTTTAACTACCCTAGTGCAAGGGAAAAGTGCCCATCAAGTTTACGGCTCACTTAGAAAATGGTTTGGTAGCAATGACAAAGACTAACTCCTCAGAAGGTGCTTTCTGGAAATCGATGTAGTTTTTTACGTGTTGTATTGCATCGCATATCATCATTAGTTTTTCAGACGATGGATCTTCGCCTATAAGGTAACCATAACATCTTTTAGACTTCAGACAACAGGTACTCCACTTGATGGGTGACCAAGCATTGAGAGATTTATTTCACCTTTTCTAGGTATTTTTGTAGCAGCGGATCCCAAGCTTGATAAGAACCATTGACTTAGAATGTGACAATTTGAAAGTCACGTTGTAGATTTCCATTTTCATTGCACCCACTTCTCTCATGAATGTTAACATGGCTAAGAGAGCTTTGTATTGAATCTGGCTGCTTGATATCTAGAAATCATACTAGAATAATTATCAAATGGCATTCCTTTATTGCTCTCCTATATGATTCTAGAGAACCCAAATATTTGGTTGGAGGCTTTGTTTACATGGAGCTTCCATTTGAATCAAGTTTTGTCATGTTTCATGCAATTTCAATTAGTTAGGAATTCTTTCCTCCAATTATTATAATTGATAATTCGAATAAATTTTGCTTTGTTTTGAGTATGATTGGTTTGATATCCAACTAATGCTGGTGACAAGTTTTGTATTGAAATACAGGATATTGTTTAAGTAAAAAAGGATCATAAGGAGCTATAGTGATTAGATTGGATGAAATTCAGAATTGTTGAAAAGGATAACTCAAGCTCTACAATTGTTATGTTGAACATGTTTTCTAATCCTCAACGATTCTAGGTGTAATTCACAACCAAAGATTAGTATAATTCAACATGTAATTTGCACTAATTTAATCATAAATTGAGCTAATGAGATTTAAATAAGGCGGTTCTAGCAGCGTTAGAAAACTAACATCTTGGATTTTAAAATAATATGCATATGTCTATAGTGGACAAAGAAGATGAGCCACACATACAACCATTTTCTGTATAAGTAAATGATTCCGCATATGCCATGTTTAATAAAGCACGTGGCTCACGTTTTGGATCCCAAAAAGCACCTAATACATTAAAATTTTAAGGATAAAAGAAGAAAAATCAAAGGATTTAGGTAGAGAGAGTTTAAGCTAGTTTAGTGTGATGTTTCTTTAAGGTATGTAGAGAGAGATCTCTCGTCTCTTTATAGTTAGGGTTAGATATGTTAGTTTTGGTTAATTTTAGTTTAATTCTTATTAGTTCTTGCAAGAACCAACTCTAATTTCATCTTCTCCAAGTTCTCTTTTATTTGTATTTCTATTTCCATGCCCTTTTATACTTTGTTATTATGAATGCTCATAAATACTTGACTTTGAATCTTTAATTTGATGTTTGATGAAGTATTTTGCTTTTAGGTATTGTTCATTAATACTTTTTGATGTTGATTTTAAGGTTTTTGAAAATTCGATTATGTAAAAAGTAAATTTTAGTTAATTGCCAGTTTATGTTTCAATATGCTCACCAAGTTTTTTATTAAATGCCTAATTAAGGATTAGAGTACTTTAGTTGCTTGGCTTGGGCTTATGACTTAGGTTAGTCATCAGCTGCATATTTAGATTTAATTAAGTGCATCAAAGTGGTCGAATTGACTTAATTGACACACTTTCCATTCTATTCATGGATGACTTGTTAATAGGACTTTCTGAATTAGGTTGAGAAACCTAGTAATCTTTTCTAGTTAATATAGGTTATCCTACATTGTGCTTAACTAATTGGGACTTAGTTGATTAATCAAGAACACCAATAATTGCTATTACCTCATGGTGATTGACTTGTTGCGACAATTCTAATGAAAGATGACCCTGGAATTATCCCTTCAAGCCTAGTTAATTGTCTTCACTTTGTTTCATTAGTTACATTAAATTGCCTATTTAATTTCCATTGCTAATTTATTTTTTATCTTTTAAATTCTCTTTATTGCCTTCAAAATCCGTTGTTTCCATAATCAATCTAATTGCAATCTTCGTGAGAGATGACTCGGGTCTTAAACTCTCGATTTAAAGTTTTTGAAAGTTTAAAGAACTTTCATCCCTTCTAAATTTGATTGCGGGGAGTTTAGTGTCTGAAGTGTACTACCATGATATAAAACTAAATTTAAAGGTTTAAACTCTGAATCGCATGCTCAATTCTAAGAACTATCTGGTGGCTTTGGAAGTATTGTCTCAACTATCTAGACGACATCAAAAGCATGAAGGTCAGCTTTTCCAGTCGTGTATACCAAAGTTTGACGTTCCGAATGAGGTCATATGGCTTTATCCTCTTCGATTAATGATGAGCGGATATTTTATACCATTTTTAGGTTCATTTTCTTAGTGTTTTCAAAACATTTTATCAAGTTTTAGTATGTTTTAGAGCAAAATTCATATTTTGATGCTACTTTAAGTTTTTCTATTATTCCTATGATTTTAGGAGATTTTTAGGTGAATTTGGCAAGTTTTGGCAAAGTCTGATTTAGAGGCAAAGAAAGGATAGAAGATGTTGTCAAATCCTGACCTCTATGCATTCAAATGAGCATTTCTAAAACTACAGAAGCTCAATTAACACGCTCTCAACGACGTTGGAAAGCTAACTTCCAGGACTTTCCAGCAATATTTAATGTTCTATACTTTTCTTTGGAGATAACTGCCCAAAATTGGCGTTGAACACCCAACTTACACCCTTTCTGGCGTTCAACGCCCAAACAAAACCAACCTCCCAAGTTGAATGCCCAAACTGGCGTTCAACACCAACCAAAGAGCAGAAACCAAAGTTGAACGCCCAGAACTTGATTTGAATACCAGGCATCAGCCTAAACACTCACCAAGTGGGCCCTAAAGTGGATTTTAGCACTTCTTAGCTTATTTTATTTTTCTTTTGTAATTTTTAATTAAAAACAATATCTTTTAGGTTTAGTTTGAGAGCTTTTATTATAAATAAGGGACTTCCTTTCTCTTGAGGATGATGCCTCCCAGGAGGGGAGAAGCACAGACATATTACTTTCTCTGTTTTTTCTGTAAATCATGAGTAACTAAACCTCCTAGTTAAGGATAAGTGCTCTGTTCAGTCCTATGGATTAATATAATTACTTTTCTACTTTGATATATGTTTGATTCCATTCTATGGTGTATTGCCATTCTTTATCTTTATGAATCTGGGGTGGAAAGAGAGTATGACCCGTTATTCTACATGAGTTTTTTATGAGTCCTGACCCGGATAATATTGAGCTACAGCTTGAGGATACATCACGGGTTCCAACAAGTTGTCTGGGCTGATTGGGATACGTGATATATAATCTCATTAGTCATGGGTAATTGAGGTCTTTGTGACACTAAGGCTAGAATGTTGAGCTTCATTCTCTGATTCAGAAGATCCGACCTTGTCTGTGAAGTTTTGAGTAGGATCATCAGAGATTGAATTGCGTGAGCTTCACCCTCGTCCAGATTGACTGACCTGTTTGGGCGTTTAGTTTGGAGCAGAGGAGATTATTGACTACTACCTCGGGCTTAATCACTTACAGCCTTGCCATTGAATGAATCAGTAAGAAGTATCAATCCGGAAGAACAAGCATCTCCGAGGCCTTAACTCATTTCTTACTCTTGTGTTTACGTCAATTCTTTATTGCTTTAGATATTGTTTTGTTTATGCACCTACAACAACAACAATCAACTTTCTATTCACCTGACTAAGATCTACAAGATAACCACAACTTGCTCAATCCAACAATCCTCGTGGAATCGACCCTCAGTCACCTGAGGTATTACTTGGACGGTCCGGTGCCCTTGCGGGTTCAGTTGTGCGAGTTTCATTTTCGCGCACCAGGTTTTTGGCGCCGTTGTTGGGGCTTGTTCGTGATTGACAAACTAACGGTTGTCTTATTCCTTAGATTAGGTACTTTTTACTAGCCTTTTTTATATTTTTTTTCTTGTTAATTTTCAAAAACTCTTTAAAAATCTTTTTCAAAAATTCATCTTAGTCATCTTTTTCTTTCTTCTGAATTTTGTGTCAAAGATTTTAAGTTTGGTGTTTCTTAGTAGTTTTGGTCAATTATTTTTCTTTCTCTTGATTTTCGAAAATGGATCTTGTTTTCTTTCTTGAACTTACGATTTCTATCTTGTTTTTCCTTTTCTTTCTTTCTTCTTGTTCGATTTTTTTTGTGTTTTTCCTTGTTTGATTTCAAAATTTTTAAGTTTTGTGTCTTTTAGTTTTTCTCTTTCTATTTTTTTTCAAAATTATTGTTAATTGATCTCAAAATTTTTAAATTTAGTGTACTTCTAGTGTTTTTCTTTTCTTTTTAAATTAAAAAAACATTCCTTTAAAATTTTTGAAAATTTTGCATCTTTTTCTAATCTTGGTTTAAAATTTTAAGTCTGGTGTTCTGTTAGTAATCTTTTCATTTAATTTTCTTGTTTATCTTTTCTATCTTTAAATCTTTATCTTATCTTTTTGTTTCACTTTTCAAAATTTTGTTATCTTATCTTTCTTTTAAATTCAAATTTTAAAAGTTTAGTATTTTGTTTGTTTATCTTTCTTTTAAATTTTTAAAATCTTATCTTATCTTATTTCTCTCTCTCTTGACTTTTTTAAATTTTGAATTTCAAAATCTTTATTTGACTTTTCAATTTAAATTTCACATTTCCTTAAATTCAAATTTTTATTTTTCAAATGTTGTTAGTTAATTGTTTGTTTTATCTTGTTTTAATTTTAAAATTTGGTGCTTCTTTAGTCTTCTTTCTTTCAAAAATTAAATTTTAAAAGCTCTTCTTATCTTATCTTGTTTCTTTCTCTTGATTCTCTTTTTCTAATTTGAATTTCAAAATCTTTATTTGACTTTCTCTCTCCAATTTTTGAAAAGATAATCTTTAATTTCCAAATCTTTTAATTAATTATTTGCTTTATCTTGTTTTAATTTTGAAGTTTAGAATTTCTTTAGTTTTTCTTTCTTTCTTTCTTTCTTTTTGAATTTTGAAAATTTTTAAACCCCTTTCTTTCAATTTTTTTTTATTTTTCGAATTTTTTAAGTATTATTTTTTTATTTTCAAATTAGTATTCTATTTTCTTATTTTATTTAAAAAAATAAATAAATAATATTTTTAATTCTTGTTTCTTTCAGATATCTCACTCGGAACTCCCTATACTGTGACATAGAGACTCCCATTTTTCTTTGTCTCTTGTCTGTGTATGTAGGAACAAGAATAGTTCACTATGGACTTAATTGGGAATGCACAACCGATAAGAACTTTGGGGTCTTATACATCCCCCACTCCTGACTTCTATGGAAAGAATATTTGTATACCACCTATTGGAGCAGCCAATTTTGAGCTCAACCCATAGTTGATTACTTTAGTGCAGCAAAGCTGCCAGTATCATGGACTTTCGCAAGAAGAACCCACAGAATTTCTTGCAGACTTCTTATAGATTTTTGACATAATACGAGCCGATGGAGTAGACCAGGATGTCTATAGGCTGCTGCTCTTTCCATTTGCTATAAGAGCGCACCAAAGAGGTGGTTGGATACTCAACCTAAATCAAGCTTAAAAACCTTAGATAAGTTGGTGGACAAGTTCTTGAACTAATACTTCCCCCCAAGGAAGCTAACCTAGCTAAGGCTGGACATTCAAGACTTCAGATAAGAAGAGAATGATTCTCTTCATGATGCTTGGGGAAGATACAGAATGATGCTACTAAAATGTCTCATGAAAATATTTTAAAATGGGTAAAGCTGCACATTTTCTATTATGGACTCATAGACAAAGCTAAGATGTCCCTAGATCATTCTGCTAGTGGTTCAATACACATGAAAAAAGACAATTGACGAAGCTTAAAAACTCATTGAGACAGTCGCCAGCAACCAGCATCTATACTCATCTGGTGAGTCTTCAATGAAAGGAGAGGTCAAGACAGTGTCCACTGAATCTAACCCTCCAGAACAAAGTGAATCATTAACCCAGTAGCTACACTCCCTAACACAATAGTTACTAAGTTTCCAAGAAGTGTTGCAGGAGACCCGAACCTCCAATAAGAATATAGAAGCAAGGTTGAACCAAGTTGAACAGTATTTGTCTGAACAGATAAGAGAAGAGTGCCAGGCCATCCAATCGGAGAGTGTAAGGACCCTAAACAACCAACCCCAGAACAGTAAGAAGCAGGGGGAAGAGGAAATGGCAGAAAATGAACAAGCTGCAACTTAGAGCACGATCAAGGGTGTTGAACGCCCAGAAAGGGATAACAGGGGCGTCCAATGCCCAAAAGGGTGCAACCCTAGCGTTGAACACCAAGAAGGAATCACCAAGGGCGTTCAACGCCCAGAAAGTGGGGACAATAGACACATCAATTCGGGAGATACCTCCCCTAAACAGTTTAACAACACTTCATCAATTCCTAGGGATACTCACCCTGCACCACTCATGGCCCTTGAGTACAAGGCCAAGTTAGCGTACCCTCAAAGACTCTAGAAAGCAGGAAAGGATAAGCAATTCGCTAAGTTCTTAGAAGTTTTCAAGAAGCTGGAGATCAAAATCCCCATTGCAGAGGCTCTTGAACAAATGCCTTCATATGCTAAGTTCATGAAGGATATACTGAATAACAAGAGGGATTGAAAGGAAGTAGAGACAGTGGTGCTTTCTAAGGAATACAGTGCAGTCATTCAGAGGAACCTTCCTGAAAAGTTTAAGAGACCTATCACTCTTCCCAGTAACCCAATGACTACCACAAGAGAAGAGTGCAAGGCCATCACAGCAGATGCTGAATCCATACCAAGGGAGGAAGTGCAGGTTGCTGAAGGGTCAGAGGAGAAAAAGCTCCAGAAAAGGCTAAGATTACCCTGTCACATCCTTCCTCTATGACACCCATTCACAGTTCTAAAAGGAGACCAAAGATGTGCACCACTCACAGTTCTTGGAAGTCTTCAAGAAGCTGCAAATCAAGATTCCTTTTGCTGGGGTTTTGAAGCAAAGGTCTCTCTCCACGGGAAGAAACTTTACTGATGCTGAGAAAGGCAAGTTGGTGCTGAGATTGCATAAGGATTGGTTGGTTTACAAAGTCTTTAAACCTCTACTATCCCCTGATAAAGGAGGTACTTGCATGCAGAGTACAATATTGAAACTTCCTTCTTTGGTGGAAACTCATACTGTTTCCCTAACCATCAAACCTAAGTTTGGTGTTGGGTGTGCACTATCATCCAAGGAGGAAGGTCCCAAGAGAAGGATGCCTAGGGGATGGAAAAACAACAATATCCGTACTAAAGGCTTCTCACTAGGGACAAGGGTAGTATTGCCTACAAGCCCAATCTTGCCTCAGGCAGTGAAAAGGATCCTGTCTCTTGAGCATATTAAGCTGATCTATGAGAGCACAGGAAGGAAGCTCCCAGTGAGGAGTGAGGATTTATTCCTCTATGACTATGTTCCGCCTTGAAGGAACTGACCGTCAAACTAGTGACAGTAAAAAAGTCCTTGTTGGGAGGCAACCCAACCATGAGTAGAGTACTATTGTTTTTATTTCTTTTATTTATCTCCATTTGCTTTTATTTTAATTAATTTCCATAAAATTCCCTTACTTTTTAACGTTTGTGATCATGTGTAGCACTTATAGCAAAAATAGGAACACGTAGGAGAGAAACAGAACACCCTAGAGGGTGTTTGATGTGCGGAAAACGATCCGACACAAAACTCACCGGCAAGTGCACCGGGTCGCATCAAGTAATAAAACTCACCGGAGTGAGGTCGATCCCACAGGGATTGAAGGATTGAGCAATTTTAGCTTAGTAGTTGATTTAGTCAAGCAAACAAGAGTTGATTTGAGTGATTTGTATCCAGCAGAAGCTAAATTGCATGAAATTTAAAAGGGAGAGGGATAATTGCAGTAAATTAAAGAGAACAGGAAATAAAGAAGCTAAATCTTAAAATGCAAGTAATATAAATTGCAGAAACATAGATTGCAAGAAATGTAAATGACTGAAACTTAAAGTGCAAGTAATGTAAATTACTTGAATTATAAAAGGAATTGGGAATTGGGATTGCAGAAATTAAGCAAGAGAAAAGTAAATTGCAACAAGCAGGAAAGTAAAAGATGAATTTAATTGCAGCAGGTCTCAAACAGAAAATATAAATTGGCTTGAAGAAGCATTCAACAGAAGAATTGAAAGTGGAAACTGGCAGATCTCAGGACCCAAGAGACTAGATAACTAAGTCTAGATCTCAATGCTTTCCTAGATCCAAATTCAGAGAGCGATTGCAAAATTAAAGAAGAGATCGATGTAGAAAAGTAAATCCAAAGTTCAATTTCTCAAAATGGTTCAGTAAATCAAACAGTGAGGTGAGATTGAGACAGAATTTCCTCAATTCTCCAACCCAAGATTCAAGACAAGTGTAAATGAAATTGAAAACAAGAAAACTAAGAGGAAGAGAATTCAATTCTCCTTCCCCAAGACTCAGAATCTCAAAATAACTCAAAACCCAAAAGCTTTTCAAAACTACCCAGCAAAACTAAAAGAAAAACTCCCAAAAGGAAAAGCTCTCTGAAAACTTAAATTCTAAACTATTTATACACTTTCTTCAAATGATCTTCAAGCCTTGAATTGGGCCCTTGCTCTTGATGGAATTGGATTGACAAAAGCCTCTGTTGATTGCTCTTGGTGTTGGGGAGAAATCCGTTTGCAACTTGGGCGTTGGGGATTTATGTTTGAGTCAACGTTTGAGGCAAACGTTGACTCAAACGCCATCGTGTGCTAATTATGCAGCTCGGCCATTCTGCTGTCATCCACGTCTGAGCGAGCGTTTGAGGTCAAATGTGAGCTCAAACGTGGTTCCCTCCAAGCTTCTCTTTTGGCCAACGTTTGGCCTAACGTTTGAGGCAAACGTTGGCGCAAACGTTGGTCATCCAAGGCATCAATCAGGGGTGCTTCTCCATGCTAAAATGTAGCCAACATTTGAACTCACGTTTGAGGCAAACGTTGGCGCAAACGTGAGCGACCTCCAAGGTGTTTTCAACTGCTACTCACGTTTGAGTTCACGTTTGAGGCAAACGTGAGCTCAAACGTGAATCCCTTCTTTCCAAGCCCATTCTTGCAACCTTCTTCCAAGCTTTATTCCACCTATCATCAATCAACAATTGTATCAAAGCTATGCTATAATCATGAGAGTTATTCTTCTTTTTGTCATATATGCAATTATTGCACAAAAACTCATGAAAATGCATCAATTTCTCCATAGTTGATTGAATCAAAGGAAACATGAAATTCTACCCAATTGGCTTACTTATGGTTCAAGAAAGTGCATAAATTCTATTGAAAACAAAAGAAAAAGACTAGTGAAATTAGGCTAAGATGACTTGTCATCACAACACCAAACTTAAAGCTTGCTTGTCCCCAAGCAAGAAAAGAATTTATGCTCAACAATTCTTTTAGTTTAGAATAGATTGAAGAATATGTGAAGTGATTAAGTGACAGTGGGGTGAACTCTAAATTATATGCTCATGCAAGGGTTTCAGTGCTTACTAGTCCCCACATCTTGGAAGTCTTAGGTCTTAGGACTTTCATCCAAATGGTATCATGGAGATCTCTCTATAGGTAATCACCTTGAAGCAGCTTATAGTTTATGTGCTTTGGCCTTAACTCTAAGTGTCATGTCTCAAAGCGGCTCTTTAGATAAGCTTTCAATCAATACTCCTAAACCAGTTGATTTTAAGGTATTAGGTGTTAAAGCACCCCTAAGGATTTATTTGCTCAAGCCTCTCTCTTTGACACAATTCGACCACAAGCATTTACTAGGATAACAACTCTTTGAGTTTTTTTTGTTTCTTCCCCTTTTTTTTCTTTTTTTTTTGCCTAGTAATTGATGCTCAGAACCTTGAGCCGTGTTCTTTTTATTTTTTTCTTTTCCTGTTTCTTGGATCAAAAGATGTTTGAGAATCTCCACAATACTTCTTTGAACTCTATTTCCTGCCTATGAGCTCCCATGCAGGTTTTCACAAACATGCAACCTCAATACACATTCATACAACCAGAACCACCACTTCCCTTAATCTTTTGCTTACCTCAAGATGAATTTTTGATTCCTCAATCCTTCTCTTCAAAGAAATGTTTTCTATTTGTATTTTTCCAATCCTTATGTGCAAGAAAATTTTCAAGTGTATGGTGCTATGATATACCAAACATCTTAGTTATTGAACTACAATGAAATTATACTGAACAGGGGTACAATATCACTTTCAATCATAGCAGTTTTGAATATAAGACAATCACTTAACAATACAACCTTTTGGAGTTTACTTGCTTCACTCCTTCTCAGCACCATTGTTGATCTTTGCATCCCTCTTTGTCTCTTTGGTTGATGGTGCTTAATCCTTCCTTAGATTCAAGTGATTGCCTACAATAAACTTTGAAAGTTGCTTGTTCCCCAAGCACTTGAAAAATGGTTCGCATGAATGAATTATTTGTGGGCTTTTGAACTTACTTTGGTGTGAGAACACCAAACTTAGTACCTTGCCAATAGTTCTCATGCATCAAATTGACCATATGTGGAACTCTTTTTCTTTGCTAAAGGCAATAAGACTAAAAACTAGAAAATAGACATTGGTTAAGTAGTTTCTCTGATTGTTTGGAGCTAGCAACCCTTTATGCAGAAGGTGAGAATGTGTTTTTAAATAAGGTTTTTTGTGGAACACCAAACTTAGCATTCTTCATTCTCCCTTTGTTTTGGTGTGCAACACCAAACTTAGCTCCTTGCAATATAGATAAAGCTACTTAGCCTCTTTATTGAAATAGCTATGGAAAGAAAACTACCTTAGGTTGGGTTGCCTCCCAACAAGCGCTTCTTTATTGTCACTAGCTTGACATCTTGTTCTTTGATCATGGAGGCTGAAAATCATAGTGCCTTAGCTTTTCTCCTCTTACTGTGAACTTCCTTCCAGTCTCCTCCATTTCTTGGTGCTCTTCTTCAGAAATTCCAGAGGTGGAGAACTCTCTCCTGGTTTATGTCATACAACCAAAACAGCAAAGATATATAGAGCACTCTGTAGCTTGAGTGCTGTGAGAGTTAGTAGAGACAAATTCTCAAACAGTTAGTGTGCTAATCAAAATTAAAGAAAAAGTGCTTGATCTAAACTACCACCTTACTTAATCATTGTCAATCTATTTCAATCCCTGGCAATGGCGCCAAAAACTTGATGTGCGGAAAACGATCCGACACAAAACTCACCGGCAAGTGCACCGGGTCGCATCAAGTAATAAAACTCACGGGAGTGAGGTCGATCCCACAGGGATTGAAGGATTGAGTAATTTTAGCTTAGTAGTTGATTTAGTCAAGCAAACAAGAGTTGATTTGAGTGATTTGTATCCAGCAGAAGCTAAATTGCATGAAATTTAAAAGGGAGAGGGATAATTGTAGTAAATTAAAGAGAACAGGAAATAAAAAAGCTGAATCTTAAAGTGCAAGTAATATAAATTACAGAACCTTAGATTGCAAGAAATGTAAATTACTTAAACTTAAAGTGCAAGAAATGTAAATTACTTGAACTATAAAAGGAATTGGGAATTGGGATTGCAGAAATTAAGCAAGAGAAAAGTAAATTGCAACAAGCAGGAAAGTAAAAGATGAATTTAATTGCAGCAGGTCTCAAACAGAAAATGTAAATTGGCCTGAAGAAGCATTCAACAGAAGAATTGAAAGTGGAAACCGGCAGATCTCAGGACCCAAGAGACTAGATAACTAAGTCTAGATCTCAATGCCTTCCTAGATCCAAATTCAGAGAGCGATTACAAAATTAAAGAAGAGATCGATGTAGAAAAGTAAATCCAAAGTTTAATTTCTCAAAATGGTTTAGTAAATCAAACAGTGAGGTGAGATTGAGACAGAATTTTCTCAATTCTCCAACCCAAGATTCAAGACAAGTGTAAATGAAATTGAAAACAAGAAAACTAAGAGGAAGAGAATTCAATTCTCCTTCCCCAAGACTCAGAATCTCAAAATAACTCAAAACCCAAAAGCTTTTCAAAACTACCCAGCAAAACTAAAAGAAAAACTCCCAAAAGGAAAAGCTCTCTGAAAACTTAAATTCTAAGCTATTTATACACTTTCTTCAAATGATTTTCAAGCCTTGAATTGGGCCCTTGCTCTTGATGGAATTGGGTTGACAAAAGCCTCTGTTGATTGCTCTTGGTGTTGGGGAGAAATCCGTTTGCAACTTGGGCCTTGGGGATTTACGTTTGGGTCAACGTTTGAGGCAAACGTTGACTCAAATGCCTTCGTGTGCTAATTATACAGCTCGGCCATTCTGCTGTCATCCACGTTTGAGCAAGTGTTTGAGGTCAAACGTGAGCTCAAACGTGGTTCCCTCCAAGCTTCTCTTTTGGCCAACGTTTGGCCTAACGTTTGAGGCAAACGTTGGCGCAAACGTTGGTCATCCAAGGCATCAATCAGGGGTGCTTCTCCATGCTAAAATGTAGCCAACATTTGAACTCACGTTAGAGGCAAACGTTGGCGCAAACGTGAGCGACCTCCAGGGTGTTTTCAGCTGCTACTCACGTTTGAGGCAAACGTGAGCTCAAATGTGAATCCCTTCTTTCCAAGTCCATTCTTGCAACCTTCTTCCAAGCTTTATTCCACCTATCATCAATCAACAATTATATCAAAGCTATGCCATAATCATGAGATTTATTCTTCTTCTTGTCATATAAGCAATTATTGCACAAAAACTCATGAAAATGCATCAATTTCTCCATAGTTGATTGAATCAAAGGAAACATGAAATTCTACCCAATTGGCTTACTTATGGTTCAAGAAAGTGCATAAAATCTATTGAAAACAAAAGAAAAAGACTAGTGAAATTAGGCTAAGATGACTTGTCATTAGTGTTCATTACTGGCATTCAACGCCAGAAGGGAGAAGAGAGTTTGGGCATTCAACGCCCATAAGGGAAGCACTCTTGGCGTTCAACACCAAGAGGGGACCAAGTATTCTTTGCTTGGGACAAGCAAACTGAAGAGCGGATAATTTATACGCTTTTTGGCATTGTTTTTAGGTAGTTTTTAGTAGGATCTAGCTACTTTTAGGGATGTTTTCATTAGTTTTTATGCTAAATTCACATTTTTGGACTTTACTATGAGTTTGTGTGTTTTTCTGTTATTTCAGGTATTTTCTGGCTAAAATTGAGGGACCTGAGCAAAAATCTGTTTCAGGCTGACAAAGGACTGCTGATGTTGTTGGATTCTGACCTCCCTGCACTCGAGATGGATTTTCTGGAGCTACAGAACTCCAAATGGCACACTCTAAACGGCGTTGGAAAGTAGACATCCAGGGTTTTCCAGCAATATATAATGGTCCATACTTTGTTCGAGCTTAGATAATGCAAACTGGTGTTCAATGCCAGTTCCATGCTGCATTCTGGAGTAAAACGCCAGAAACACGTCACAAATCAGAGTTAAACGCCAAAAACACGTTACAACTTGGTGTTTAACTCCAAGAGAAGCCTCTGCATGTGTAAAGCTCAAGCTCAGCCCAAGCACACACTAAAGTGGGCCCCTGAAGTGGATTTCTGCATTTAAACTTATTTCTGTAAATCCTAGTAACTAGTCTAGTATAAATAGAACATTTTCACTATTGTATTAGACGTCTTTTGATTAATCTTTAGTTAGTGTATGCGATTTTAGACCTTCAAAGGGGGCTGGCCATTCGGCCATTCCTGGACCACCACTTATGTATTTTCAACGGTGGAGTTTCTACACACCATAGATTAAAGTGTGGAGCTCTACTGTACCTCGAGTTTTAATGCAAAGTACTACTATTTTCTATTCAATTCATGCTTATTCTTATTCTAAGATATTCGTTGCACTTCAACATGACGAATGTCATGATCCGTGACACTCATCATCACTCTCACCTATGAACACGTGATTGACAACCACTTCCGTTCTACTTTAGACCGAATGAATATCTCTTGGATTCCTTAATCAGAATCTTCGTGGTATAAGCTAGAATTATTGGCGGCCATTCTTGAGAATTCGGAAAGTCTAAACCTTGTCTGTGGTATTCCGAGTAGGATTCAGGGATTGAATGACTATGACGAGCTTCAATCTCGCGATTGTTGGGCGTGGTGACAGACGCAAAAGAATCAATGGATTCTATTCCGACATGATCGAGAACCGACAAATGATTAGCCGTGCTGTAACAAGAGCATTTGGACCATTTTCACTGAGAGGATGGGATGTAGCCATTGACAACGGTGATGCCCTACATACAGCTTGCCATGGAAAGGAGTATGAAGGATTGAAGGAAGGCAGTAGGAAAGCAGAGATTCAATAGGGACAAAGCATCTCCATACACTTATCTGAAATTCCCACCAATGAATTACATAAGGATATTTATCTTTATTTTATGCTTTATTTATTTTTAATTTCAAAAACTCCATAACCATTTATTTTCGCCTAACTTAGATTTACAAGATGACCATAGCTTGCTTCATACCAACAATCTCCGTGGGATCGACCCTTACTCACGTAAGGTATTACTTGGACGACCCAGTGCACTTGCTGGTTAGTTGTGCGAAGTTGTGACAAAGTGTGATACACGTTTGAGAGCGCTACCAAATTTTTGGCACCATTGTTGATGATCACAATTTCGTGCACCAAGTTTTTGGTGCCGTTGCCGGGGATTGTTCAAGTTTGGACAACTGACAGTTCATCTTGTTACTCAGATTAGGTAATTTTCTTTTCAAAAAGTTTTCAAAAATCTTTCAAAAATTTTTTCTTCTTTTTCGTTTTTCCAAAAAAATAATTTTCGAAAAAAATAAATAAATAAAAAATAATAAAAATACAAAAAAATTAATAAAATCATAAAAGTAAAAAATATTTTGTGTTTGTTGTTCGAGTCTAGTGTCAATTTTTAAGTTTGATGTCAATTGCATATTTTTAAAATTTATGCATTTTTCGAAAATTCATGCATGGTGTTCTTCATGATCTTCAAGTTGTTCTTGGTAAGTCTTCTTGTTTGATCTTGATATTTTCTTGTTTTGTGTTTTTTTGTTGTTTCTCATATGCATTTTTGAATTCTTAGTGTCTAAATATGAAAATTTTCTAAGTTTGGTGTCTTGCATGTTTTTCTTTTCTTGAAAATTTTTCAAAAATAAGTCTTGATGTTCATCTTGATCTTCAAAGTGTTCTTGGTATTCATCTTGACATTCATAGTGTTCTTGCATGCATTATGTGTTTTAATCTTGCATTTTCATGTTTTGAGTCATTTTTGTGTTTTTCTCTCTCCTCATTAAAAATTTAAAAATAAAAAATATCTTTTCCTTATTTTGTTCATAATTTTTGAAAATTTGAGTTGACTTAGTCAAAAATTTTTAAAACTTAGCTATTTCTTATAATTCAAGTCAAATTTTCAATTTTAAAAATCCTCTCTTTTCAAAATCTTTTTCAAAAATCAAATCTTTTTTATTTTTTTATTATTTTCGAAAATTTTTAAAATCTATTTTCAAAATCTTTTTCTTATCTTTATTTCAAAATTGAAACTTTACTAACAATTAATGTGATTGATTCAAAAATTTGAAGTTTGTTACTTTCTTTTTAAGAAAGGTTCAATCTTTAAATTCGAGAATCATATCTTTTAGTTTCTTGTTAGTCAAGTAATCAATTTTAATTTTAAAAATCAAATCTTTTCCAAAATTGATTTCAAAAATCTTTTCTAACTTCTTATCTTTTCAAAATTGATTTTTCAAATCTTTTTCAACTAACTAAATTGACTTTTTGTTTGTTTCTTATCTTTTTTCAAAACCACCTAACTACTTTTCTCTTTCTAATTTTCAAAAATTCCTTCCTCTTTTTCAAAATTCTTTTAATTAACTAATTATTTCAAATTTTAATTTTAATTTTATTTCTTATCTTAATTTTCGAAAATCACTAACCCTTTTTCAAAATTTATGTTCGAAATTCTCTCTCTTTTATCTCTTTTCTATTTATTTATTCATTTACTAACATTTCTCTTTATCTAAAAATTCGAACCCTCTCCTATCTCTGAGTTCGAATTTTCCTCTCTTCCTTTCTCTATTCTTCTTCTTATACTAACATAAAGGAATCTCTCTACTGTGGTAAAGAGGATCCCTATTATTATTTTCTATTCCCTTCTTTTTCATATGAGCAGGAGCAAGGACAAGAATATTCTTGTTGAAGTAGATCCTGAACCTGAAAGAACTCTGAAGAGGAAACTAAGAGAAGCTAAATTACAACAATCTAAAGACAACCTGACAGAGATTTTCAAAAAGGAAGAGGAGATGGCAGCCGAAAATAATAATGCAAGGAGGATGCTTGGTGACTATACTACACCTACTTCCAAATTTGATGGAAGAAGCATCTCAATCCCTTCCATTGGAGCAAACAATTTTGAGTTGAAACCTCAACTAGTTGCTCTAATGCAACAGAACTGTAAGTTTCATGGACTTCCATCAGAAGATCTCTACCAATTTTTAACTGAGTTCTTACAGATCTGTGAGACTGTTAAGACTAATAGAGTAGATCTTGAAGTCTACAGGCTCATGCTTTTCCTTTTACTGTAAGAGACAGAGCTAAAACATGGTTGGACTCACAACCTAAGGATAGCATGGACTCTTGGGATAAGCTGGTCACGGCCTTCTTGGCTAAGTTCTTTCCTCCTCAAAAGCTGAGCAAGCTTAGAGTGGATGTTCAGACCTTCAAACAAAAAGATGGTGAATCCCTCTATGAAGCTTGGGAAAGATACAAGCAGATGACCAAAAAGTGTCCTTCTGACATGCTTTCAGAGTGGACCATTTTGGATATATTCTATTATGGTCTATCTGAGTTCTCTAAGATGTCACTGGACCATTCTGCAGGTGGATCCATTCAGCTAAAGAAAACGCCTGCAGAAGCTCAAGAACTCATTGACATGGTTGCAAATAACCAATTCATGTACACTTCTGAGAGGAATTCTGTGAGTAATGGGACGCCTCAAAGGAAGAGAGTTCTTGAAATTGATGCTCTGAATGCCATATTGGCTCAGAACAAAATGTTGACTAGCAAGTCAACATGATTTCTCAAAGTCTGAATGGATGGCAAAATGCATCCAACAGTACTAAAGAGGCATCTTCTGAAGAAGAAGCTGATGATCCTGAGAACCCTGCAATGGCAGAGGTGAATTACATGGGTGAACCTTATGGAAACACCTATAATTCTTCATGGAGAAATCATCCAAATTTCTCATGGAAGGATCAGCAAAAACCTCAACAAGGCTTTAATAATGGTGGAAGAAACAGGCTTAGCAATAGCAAGCCTTTTCCATCATCTTCTTAGCAACAGACAGAGAATTCTGAGCAAAGCCACTGATGAGCGGATAATTTATACGCTTTTTGGCATTATTTTTAGTATGTTTTTAGTATGATCTAGTTAGTTTTTAGTATATTTTTATTAGTTTTTAGTTAAAATTCACTTTTCTGGACTTTACTATGAGTTTGTGTGTTTTTCTGTGATTTCAGGTATTTTCTGGCTGAAATTGAGGGACCTGAGCAAAAATCTGATTCAGAGACTAAAAAGGACTGCAGATGCTGTTGGATTCTGACCTCCCTGCACTCGAAGCAGATTTTCTGGAGTTACAGAAGCCCAATTGACGCGCTCTCAACGGCGTTGGAAAGTAGACATCCTGGGCTTTCCAGCAATATATAATAGTCCATACTTTACCCAAGATTTGATGGCCCTAACCGGCATTTAAAGTCACCCTCAGAATTCCCAGCGTTAAACATCGGAACTGGCACAAGAATGGGAGTTAAACGCCCAAACTGGCATAAAAGCTGGCGTTTAACTCCAAGAAGAGTCTCTACACGAAAATGCTTCAATTCTCAGCCCAAGCACACACTAAGTGGACCCAGAAGTGGATTTTTACGTCATTTACTCATCTCTGTAAACCCTAGGCTACTAGTTCTCTATAAGTAGGACCTTTTACTATTGTATTTTCATCTTTGGACATCTAGTTCTTAGATCAGATCTTGGTTCTTCTGGTTCCCTCTCTGGGACCAAAGCCAATGATCACTCTTGTTCTTATGTATTTTCAACGGTGGAGTTTCTACACACCATAGATTAAGGTGTGGAGCTCTGCTGTACCTCGAGTATTATTGCAATTACTATTGTTCTTCTATTCAATTCCGCTTGTTCTTGTTCTAAGATACCACTTGTTCTTCAACTTGATGAATGTGATGATCCGTGACACTCATCATCATTCTCACCTATGAACGTGTGCCTGACAGCCACCTCCATTCTACCTTAGATTGGGTGGATATCTCTTGGATTCCTGATACACGATGCATGGTTGATCGCCTGACAACCGAGTGCTCACCTGACAACCGAGCCAGCCATTCCGTGAGATCAGAGTCTTCGTGGTATAGGCTAGAACTGATGGCGACATTCAAGAGAATCCGGAAGGTCTAACCTTGTCTGTGGTATTCTGCGTAGGATTCAATGATTGAATGACTGTGACGAGCTTCAAACTCCTGAGGGCGGGGCGTTAGTGACAGACGCAAAAGAATCACTGGATTCTATTCCGGCCTGATTGAGAATCGACAGATGGATAGCCGTGCCGTGACAGGGTGCGTTGAACATTTCCACTGAGAGGATGGGAGGTAGCCACTGACAACGGTGAAACCCTTGCATAAGCTTGCCATGGAAAGGAGTAAGAAGGATTGGATGAAGACAGTAGGAAAGCAGATAGACGGAAGGGACCAAGCATCTTCATACGCTTATCTGAAATTCCCACCAATGAATTACATAAGTATCTCTATCTTTATCTTTATGTTTTATTCGTATATCACCCATATCCATTTGAGTTTGCCTGACTAAGATTTACAAGGTGACCATAGCTTGCTTCATACCAACAATCTCTGTGGGATCGACCCTTACTCGCGTAAGGTTTATTACTTGGACGACCCAGTACACTTGCTGGTTAGTTGTGCGAAGTTGTGTTTATGCCATGGTATTGAACACCAAGTTTTTGGATTCATTACCGGGGATTATTTGAGTTGTGAAAAGTATTGATCACAATTTTGTGCACCAAGTTTTTGGCGCCGTTGCCGGGGATTGTTCGAGTATGGACAACTGACGGTTCATCTTGTTGCTTAGATTAGGTATTTTTTCTTCAGAGTTCTTAAGAATGAATTCTAGAGTTTCATGATGATTTGTTGAAGTCTGGCTGGCTGTGAAGCCATGTCTAATTTCATTGGACCGAGGTTTTAACTCATCATCACAAGAGCTTGTTGATTTCTATCAATCTTGCTATTGGAGCAGTGATCTGCTAAGGCTTGGCTGGCCATTGGCCATGTCTAGTGTTTTGGACCGAAGCTTTCTTTGAAAGCTTGGCTGGCTGTGAAGCCATGTCTAATTCCTGGACCGGAGTCTTAGACTAAACATTGCATGATTCCTGGAATTCTCATTAAGAATTTTGATACCTTTATTTTCTTTTTCCACTTAATTTTCGAAAATCCAAAAAAATTACAAAATCATAAAAACCAAAAATATTTTATGTTTCTTGTTGAGTCTAGAGTCTTATATTAAGTTTGGTGTCAATTGCATGTTTCTGTTCTTCTTGCATTCATGTGTCTTAAGTGATCTTCAAGATGTTCTTGATGATTTCATTACTCTGATTTTTGAATTCTCTTGACTTGAGTGTTTATGTGTCTCATATGCATTCTCATTAGTGTCAGTAGTATACAAACTGCTAAGTTTGGTGTCTTGCATGCATTGTTATTTGATTTTAGTTGCATTTTGATTATTCCTCACTATTAAAAATCCAAAAATGTTTTTAATTTTTGTCTTTTCAAGTCAATAATACAGAGAATTGAAGATTCAGAACATACTGCAGAGGAATTACACAGAAAAAGCTGGGCGTTCAAAACGCCCAGTGAAGAAGGACAGACTGGCGTTTAAACGCCAGCCAGGGTGCCTGGTTGGGCGTTTAACGCCCAAAAGGGTAGAGTTTTGGGCGTTAAACGCCAGAATGTGCACCATTCTGGGCGTTTAACGCCAGGATGGCACAAGAGGGAAGATTTTGTTTTCAATGCAAATTTTTTTCAAGTTTTCAAAATTTTTCAAAATCAAATCTTTTTCAAATCAAATCTTTTCAATCAAATCTTTTTCAAAATCAATTTCTTTCCATTTTCAAAGATACTTGCTATCAATTAATGATTTGATTCAACATTTCAAGTATGTTGCCTTTTCTGTTGAGAAAGGTTTAATGTTTGAATCATATCTTTTCTTGTTAGGCAAGTCATTAATTTCAAAATCAAGTCTTTTTAAAATGTTTTTCAAATCATATCTTCTCAATCACATCTTTTTAAAATCAATCATATCTTCTTAACCACATCTTTTTCAAAATAGTTTTCAATCAAATCTTTTTGATTTCTAATTTCAAAATCTTTTTCAAAAATCACTTTACTTCTTTCTCAATCATGGTTTTCGAAAATCAATTAGTGTTTTTCAAAATGTTTTCAAAATCTTTTACTTAATTTTCGAAAATTACTTCCCCCCTTCTCACCTCCTTCTATTTATGGACTAACACTATTCCTTAATGCAAAATTTGAACTCCATCTTCTTTGATAAGTTCGAATTTTCTACTTCTGCCTTCTATTTTTCTTTTCCTCTGACACCTCAAGGAATCTCTATACTGTGACATAGAGGATTCCACATTTTCTTGTTCTCTTCTCTTTCTTATGAGCAGGAGCAAGGACATAAGCATTCTTGTTGAGGCTGATCCTGAACCTGAAAGGACCTTGAAACGAAAACTAAGAGAAGCCAAGGCACAACTCTCTGTAGAGGACCTAACAGAAATCTTCAAAGAAGAAGAACACATGGCAGCCGAAAATAACAACAATGCAAGGAAGGTGCTGGGTGACTTTACTGCACCTACTCCCGACTTCTATGAGAGAAGCATCTCTATCCCTGCCATTGGAGCAAACAACTTTGAGCTTAAGCCTCAATTAGTTTCTCTAATGCAACAGAATTGCAAGTTCCATGGACTTCCATTGGAAGATCCTCATCAGTTTTTAGCTGAGTTCTTGCAAATCTGTGACACTGTTAAGACTAATGGGGTTGACCCTGAGGTCTACAGACTTAGGCTATTCCCTTTTGCTGTAAGAGACAGAGCTAGGACATGGTTGGACTCACAACCTAAAGAAAGCCTGAACTCTTGGGAAAAGCTAGTCAATGCCTTCTTGGCAAAGTTCTTTCCACCTCAAAAATTGAGTAAGCTTAGAGTGGAAGTCCAAACCTTCAGACAGAAGGAAGGAGAATCCCTCTATGAAGCTTGGGAAAGATACAAACAATTAATCAGAAAGTGTCCCTCTGATATGCTTTCTGAATGGAGCATCATAGGTATTTTCTATGATGGTCTCTCTGAACTATCCAAGATGTCTTTGGATAGCTCTGCTGGAGGATCTCTTCATCTGAAGAAGATGCCTACAGAAGCTCAAGAGCTGATTGAAATGGTTGCAAATAACCAATTCATGTACACTTCTGAAAGGAATCCTGTGAACAATGGGACTAGTCAGAAGAAAGGAGTTCTTGAGATTGACACTCTGAATGCCATATTGGCTCAGAACAAAATATTGACTCAACAAGTCAATATAATTTCTCAAAGTCTGTCTGGAATGCAAAATGCACCAGGTAGTACTAAGGAAGCTTCATCTGAAGAAGAAGCTTATGATCCTAAGAACCCTTCAATGGAAGAGGTGAATTACATGGGAGAACCCTATGGAAATACCTATAATCCTTCATGGAGAAATCATCCAAATCTCTCATAGAAGGATCAACAGAGACCTCAATAAGGTTTCAACAATAATAATGGTGGAAGAAACAGGTTTAGCAATAGCAAGCCTTTTCCATCATCTTCTCAGCAACAGACAGAGAGTTCTAAGCAGAACACCTCTGACTTAGCAACCATGGTCTCTGATCTAATCAAAACCACTCAAAGTTTCATGACTGAAACAAGGTCCTCCATTAGAAATTTGGAGGCACAAGTGGGTCAGCTGAGCAAGAAAATTACTGAACTCCCTCCCAGTACTCTTCCAAGCAATACAAAAGAAAATCCAAAAGGAGAGTGCAAGGCCATCAACATAGCCAAATTTGGAGAGGAAGGAGAGGCAGTGAATGCCACTGAGGAAGACCTCAATGGACGTCCACTGGCCTCCAATGAGTTCCCCAATGAGGAACCATGGGAATCTGAGGCTCAAAATGAGACCATAGAGATTCCATCGGACTTACTTCTGCCATTCATGAGCTCTGATGAGTATTCTTCCTCTGAAGAGGATGAGTATGTCACTGAAGAGCAAGTTGCTAAATAACTTGGAGCAATCATGAAGCTAAATGACAAGTTATTTGGAAATGAGACTTGGGAGGATGAACCCCCTTTGCTCACCAAAGAACTGGATAACTTGTCTAGGCAGAAACTGCCTCAAAAGAGACAGGATCCTGGGAAGTTTTCAATACCTTGTACCATAGGCACCATGACCTTCAAGAAGGCCTTGTGTGACTTAGGGTCAAGTGTAAACCTCATGCCTCTCTCTGTAATGGAGAAGTTAGGGATCTTTGAGGTGCAAGCTGCAAAAATCTCACTAGAGATGGCAGACAATTCAAGAAAACAAGCCTATGGACTTGTGGAGGATGTTCTGGTAAAAGTTGAAGACCATTACATCCCTACTGATTTCATAGTCCTAGAGACTGGGAAGTGCATGGATGAATCCATCATCCTTGGCAGGCCCTTCCTAGCCACAGCAAAGGCTGTGATTGATGTTTCAAGTGAATGAAGAATCCTTGGTGTTTAAGGCTCAAGGATATCCCTCTGTCATCATGGAGAGGACGCATGAAGAGCTCCTCTCAAAACAGAGCCACACAGAGCCCCCACAGTCAAACTCTAAGTTTGGTGTTGGGAGGCCACAACCAACTTCTAAGTTTCGTGTTGAACCCCCACATTCAAACTCTAAGTTTGGTGTTGGGAGGTTCCAACATTGCTCTGAGTATCTGTGAGGCTCCATGAGAGCCCTCTGTCAAGCTATTGACATTAAAGAAGCGCTTGTTGGGAGGCAACCCAATGTTATATTTTATCTATTTTCTTTTGTTATTTTATGTTTTTTGTAGGTTGATGATCATGAGAAGTCACAAAATCAATGAAAAAAGCAAAAACATAATGAAAAACAGAAAGAAAAACAGCACACCCTGGAGGAGAACGTACTGGCGTTTAAACGCCAGTAAGGCTAGCTGTTGGGCGTTTAACGCCCAGTCTGGCACCATTCTGGGCGTTTAACGCCAGAAAGGGGCACCAGACTGGCGTTAAATGCCAGAAAAGGGCAAGCATTCGGCGTTAAACACCAGAAATGGGCACCAGCCCGGCGTTTAACGCCAGAATTGGCTCAAAACGCATTTTTGCTTGCCACTTGGTGCAGGGATGACTTTTCCTTGACACCTCAGGATCTGTGGACCCCACAGGATCCCCACCTACCCTACCACTCTCTCTCTTCTTCACCCATTCACCAATCACCTTGGTGGACAAAATTGTGATTTATACTTTCACACAACTCGAATAATCCCCGGTAATGGCTCCAAAAACTTGGTGCACAATACCATGGCTTACATACATTCTTCACAACTTCGCACAACTAACCAGCAAGTGCACTGGGTCGTCCAAGTAATACCTTACGTGAGTAAGGGTCGATCCCACGGAGATTGTTGGTATGAAGCAAGCTATGGTCATCTTGTAAATCCCAGTCAGGAGGATAAAATTATGGAATTTAGAAAATCAAATATGATTAATAGAAAATAAAAGGGATAGAAATACTTATGTAAATTAATAGTGGGAATTTCAGATAAGTGTATGGAGATGCTGTGCTCCTCTTGAATCTCTACTTTCCTATTACAGTCATCCAATCCTTCCTACTCCTTTCCATGGCAAGCTGTATGTAGGGCATCACCGTTGTCAATGGCTACATCCCATCCTCTCAGTGAAAACGTTCCTATGCTCTGTCACAGCACGGCTAATCATCTGTCGGTTCTCAATAAGGTTGGAATAGAATCCCTTGATTCTTTTGCGCTTGTCATCATGCCCAGCCTTCAGGAGTTTGAAGCTCGTCACAGTCATTCAATCCCAGAATCCTACTCGGAATACCATAGACAAGGTTTAGACTTTCCGGATCCTCATGAATGCCGCCATCTATCTAGCTTATACCATGAAGATTCTGTTGGGGAATCTAAGAGATATGCGTCCGGCCTAAGGTAGAACGGAAGTGGTTGTCAGTCACGCGCGTTCATAGGTGAGAATGATGATGAGTGTCACGGATCATCACATTCATCAAGGTGAAGTGCAACGTATATCTTGGATTAAGAATAAAATTGATTTGGATAGAAAATAATAGTAATTGCATTGAAACTTGAGGTACAGCAGAGCTCCACACCCTTAATCTATGGTGTGTAGAAACTCCACCGTTGAAAATACATAAGTGAGAGAGGTTCAGGCATGGCCGAATGGCCAGCCCCCAAAACATGGTCACTGGATCAAAATACAATCCAGGGATCAAAACCAAGATGATAATATGATAGTAAAGAGTTCTATTTATAATAAACTAGCTACTAGGGTTTACATAAGTAAGTAATTGATGCATAAATCCACTTTCGGGGCCCACTTGGTGTATGTTTGGGCTGAGCTTGGTCTATTCACGAGCTGAGGCTTTTCTTGGAGTTGAACTTCAAGTTATAACGTGTTTTGGGCGTTCAACTCCGGATCATGACGTGTTTCTGGCGTTTAACTCCAGACAGCAGCATGTACTTTGCGTTCAACGCCAAGTTACATCGTTAATTTCCGAATAAAGTATGGACTATTATATATTGCTGGAAAGCTCTGGATGTCTACTTTCCAACGCCGTTGAGAGCGCGCCATTTGGAGTTCTGTAGCTCCAGAAAATCCATTTTGAGTGCAGGGAGGTCAGATTCCAACAGCATCAGCAGTCCTTTTGTCAGCCTTTTTCAGAGTTTTGCTCAAGTCCCTCAATTTCAGCCAGAATTTACCTGAAATCACAGAAAAACACACAAACTCATAGTAAAGTCCAGAAATGTGAATTTAACATAAAAACTAATGAAAACATCCCTAAAAGTAGCTTGAACTTACTAAAAACTACCTAAAAACAATGCCAAAAAGCGTATAAATTATCCGCTCATCACACCTCAACACCTCTTCCCCAAAAACCCTTCACCTATCAAATCCCATCTTTCTCTTCACCACTCACATCCATCCTTCATAAAACCCCACCTACCTCACCATTCAAATTCAAACCACTTTCCCACCTAAACCCTCCCATACATGACCGAACCACCCTCTCCCCACTCCTATATAAACCCTTCTTCACTCATTCATTTTCACACAACCTAAACACCACTTCTCCCCCTTTTTGGCCGAACATAAAGCCATTCCCTTCTTCCTCATTTCTTCTTCTTCTACTCTCTTCTTTCTTCTTTTGCTCGAGGACGAGCAAACCTTTTAAGTTTGGTGTGGTAAAAGCATTGCTTTTTGTTTTTCCATAATCATTTATGGCATCCAAGGCCGGAGAAACCTCTAGAAAGAGGAAAGGGAAAGCAAAAGCTTCCACCTCCGAGTCATGGGAGATGGAAAGATTCATCTCAAGGGTGCATCAAGACCACTTCTATGAAGTTGTGGCCTTGAAGAAGGTGATCCCCGAGGTCCCTTTTTCACTCAAAAAGAGTGAATATCCAGAGATCCGACATGAGATCTGAAGAAGAGGTTGGGAAGTTCTTACCAACCCCATTCAACAAGTGGAATCTTAATGGTTCAAGAGTTCTATGCCAATGCATGGATCACCAAGAACCATGATCAAAGTGTGAACCCGGACCCAAAGAATTGGCTTACTATGGTTCGGGGGAAATACTTGGATTTTAGTCCGGAAAATGTAAGGTTAGCATTCAACTTGCCCATGATGTAAGGAGATGAACATCCTTACACTAGAAGGGTCAACTTTGATCAAAGGTTGGACCAAGTCCTCATAGACATCTGTGAAGAGGGCGCCCAATGGAAGAGAGATTCAAGAGGAAAGCCGGTTCAATTGAGAAGGCATGACCTCAAGCCCGTGGCTAGAGGATGGTTGGAGTTCATCCAACGCTCAATCATTCCCACTAGCAACCGTTCTGAAGTCACTATAGACCGGGCTATCATGATCCATAGCATCATGATTGGAGAAGAAATAGAAGTTCATGAGGTTATAGCTCAAGAACTCTATAAGGTGGCGGACAAGTCCTCTACCTTGGCAAGGTTAGCCTTTCCTCATCTCATTTGTCACCTCTGTTATTCAGTTGGAGTTGACATAGAGGGAAACATCCCCATTGATGAGGACAAGCCCATCACTAAGAAGAGGATGGAGCAAACAAGAGACCCCTCTCATCATCAAATCCCTGAGATACCTCAAGGGATGCACTTTCCTCCACAAAACTATTGGGAGCAACTAAACACCTCCCTAGGAGAATTGAGTTCCAACATGGGATAACTAAGGGTGGAGCACCAAGAACATTCCATTCTCCTCCATGAAATTAGAGAAGATCAAAGAATCATGAGAGAGGAGCAACAAAGACAAGGAAGAGACATTGAGGAGCTCAAGCACTCCATAGGACCTTCAAGAGGAAGAACAAGCCGCCATCACTAAAGTGGAACTGTTCTTTAATTTCCTTGTTCTTTATTTTCCTGTTTTTCGAAAATTATGCTTATGTTTGTCTATGTTTGTGTCTTGTGATCATTAGTGTCTTAGTGTCTATGCCTTAAAGTTATGAATGTCCTATGAATCCATCACCTCTCTTAAATGAAAAAAAAAATGTGCTTAATTGAAAAAGAAAAGAATTGCATGAATTTTGAATTTTATAACAGTTTAATTATTTTGATGTGGTGGCAATACTTTTGTTTTCTGAATGTATGCTTGAACAGTGCATATGTCTTTTGAATTTGTGGTTCATGAATGTTGGCTCTTGAAAGAATGATGAAAAAGGAGACATGTTACTGAGGATCTGAAAAATCATAAAAAAATGATTCTTGAAGCAAGAAAAAAGCAGTGAATATAAAAAAAAAGAAAAAGAGAAAGAAAAAGAAAGAGAAAAAAGAAAGAAATAAAGTTGTGATCCAAGGCAATAAGAGTGTGCTTAAGAACCCTGGACACCTCTAATTGGGGACTCTAGCAAGGCTGAGTCACAATCTGAAAAGGTTCACCCAATTATGTGTCTGTGGCTAGAACATGGTTGGACTCACAACCTAAGGATAGCATGGACTCTTGGGATAAGCTGGTCACGGCCTTCTTGGCTAAGTTCTTTCCTCCTCAAAAGCTGAGCAAGCTTAGAGTGGATGTTCAGACCTTCAAACAAAAAGATGGTGAATCCCTCTATGAAGCTTGGGAAAGATACAAGCAGATGACCAAAAGGTGTCCTTCTGACATGCTTTCAGAGTGGACCATTTTGGATATATTCTATTATGGTCTATCTGAGTTCTCTAAGATGTCACTGGACCATTCTGCAGGTGGATCCATTCAGCTAAAGAAAACGCCTGCAGAAGCTCAAGAACTCATTGACATGGTTGCAAATAACCAATTCATGTACACTTCTGAGAGGAATTCTGTGAGTAATGGGACGCCTCAAAGGAAGAGAGTTCTTGAAATTGATGCTCTGAATGCCATATTGGCTCAGAACAAAATGTTGACTTAGCAAGTCAACATGATTTCTCAAAGTCTGAATGGATGGCAAAATACATCCAACAGTACTAAAGAGGCATCTTCTGAAGAAGAAGCTGATGATCCTGAGAACCCTGCAATGGCAGAGGTGAATTACATGGGTGAACCTTATGGAAACACCTATAATTCTTCATGGAGAAATCATCCAAATTTCTCATGGAAGGATCAGCAAAAACCTCAACAAGGCTTTAATAATGGTGGAAGAAACAGGCTTAGCAATAGCAAGCCTTTTCCATCATCTTCTTAGCAACAGACAGAGAATTCTGAGCAAAGCCACTGATGAGCGGATAATTTATACGCTTTTTGGCATTGTTTTTAGTATGTTTTTAGTATGATCTAGTTAGTTTTTAGTATATTTTTATTAGTTTTTAGTTAAAATTCACTTTTCTGGACTTTACTATGAGTTTGTGTGTTTTTCTGTGATTTCAGGTATTTTCTGGCTGAAATTGAGGGACCTGAGCAAAAATCTGATTCAGAGACTAAAAAGGACTGCAGATGCTGTTGGATTCTGACCTCCCTGCACTCGAAGCCGATTTTCTGGAGCTACAAAAGCCCAATTGGCGCGCTCTTAACGGCGTTGGAAAGTAGACATCCTGTGCTTTCCAGCAATATATGATAGTCCATACTTTGCCCAAGATTTGATGGCCCAAACCGGCGTTCAAAGTCACCTTCAGAATTCCCAGCGTTAAACGCCGGAACTGGCACAAGAATGGGAGTTAAACACCCAAACTGGCATAAAAGCTGGCGTTTAACTCCAAGAAGAGTCTCTACACGAAAATGCTTCAATGCTCAGCCCAAGCACACACTAAGTTGACCCAGAAGTGGATTTTTACGTCATTTACTCATCTCTGTAAACCCTAGGCTACTAGTTCTCTATAAGTAGGACCTTTTACTATTGTATTTTCATCTTTGGACATCTAGTTCTTAGATCAAATCTTGGTTCTTCTGGTTCCCTCTCTGGGACCGAAGCCAATGATCACTCTTGTTCTTATGTATTTTCAACGGTGGAGTTTCTACACACCATAGATTAAGGTGTGGAGCTCTGCTGTACTTCGAGTATTAAAGCAATTACTATTGTTCTTCTATTCAATTCCGCTTGTTCTTGTTCTAAGATACCACTTGTTCTTCAACTTGATGAATGTGATGATCCGTGACACTCATCATCATTCTCACCTATGAACGTGTGCCTGACAACCACCTCCGTTCTACCTTAGATTGGGTGGATATCTCTTGGATTCCTGATACACGATGCATGGTTGATCGCCTGACAACCGAGTGCTCGCCTGACAACCGAGCCAGCCATTCCGTGAGATCAGAGTCTTCGTGGTATAGGCTAGAACTGATGGCGGCATTCAAGAGAATCCGGAAGGTCTAACCTTGTCTGTGGTATTCTGAGTAGGATTCAATGATTGAATGACTGTGACGAGCTTCAAACTCCTGAGGGCGGGGTGTTAGTGACAGACGCAAAAGAATCACTGGATTCTATTCCGGCCTGATTGAGAACCGACAGATGGATAGCCGTGCCGTGACAGGGTGCGTTGAACATTTCCACTGAGAGGATGGGAGGTAGCCACTGACAACGGTGAAACCCTTGCATAAGCTTGCCATGGAAAGGAGTAAGAAGGATTGGATGAAGACAGTAGGAAAGCAGAGAGACGGAAGGGACCAAGCATCTTCATACGCTTATCTGAAATTCCCACCAATGAATTACATAAGTATCTCTATCTTTATCTTTATGTTTTATTCGTATATCACCCATATCCATTTGAGTTTGCCTGACTAAGATTTACAAGGTGACCATAGCTTGCTTCATACCAACAATCTCTGTGGGATCGACCCTTACTCGCGTAAGGTTTATTACTTGGACGACCCAGTACATTTGCTGGTTAGTTGTGCGAAGTTGTGTTTATGCCATGGTATTGAACACCAAGTTTTTGGATTCATTACCGGGGATTATTTGAGTTGTGAAAAGTATTGATCACAATTTCGTGCACCAGCCACTCTAGCTTTGCAAACATAGTCTCTGATCTGTCTAAGGCCACTTTAAGTTTCATGAGTGAAACAAGGTCCTCCATTAGAAATTTGGAGGCACAAGTGGGCCAGCTGAGTAAGAAAATCACTGAAACTCTTCCTATTACTCTCCCAAGCAATACTGAAGAGAGTCCAAAAAGAGAGTGCAAGGCCATTGACATAATCAAAATGGCCGAACCTAGAGAGGAAGGGCAGGACATAAATCCCAATGACGAAGACATCATGGGACATCTCCCAAATAAGAAGGAGTTCCCTATTGAGGACCTAAAGGAATCTGAGGTTCATATAGAGACCATAGAGATTCCATTAAACCTCCTTCTGCCATTCATGAGCTCTGAAAACTATTCTTCCTCTGAAGAGGATGAAGATGTAACTGGATAGCAAGTTGCTCAATATCTATGAGCTATCATGAAGCTGAATTCCAAGTTGTTTGGTAATGAGACTTGGGAAAATGCACCTCCCTTGCTCATTAGTGAACTAGATACATGGGTTCAGCAAACTTTACCTCAAAAGAAACAAGATCCTGGTAAATTCTTAATACCATGTACCATAGGCTCCATGACCTTTGAGAAGGATCTGTGTGACATGGGGTCAGGTATAAATCTTATGCCACTCTCTGTAATGGAGAAACTGGAGATCCTTGAGGTACAGGCTGCCACATTCTCATTAGAGATGGCAGACAAGTCAATAAGACAAGCTTATAGATTGGTAGAGGACGTGTTAGTGAAGGTTAAAGGCCTTTACATCCCTGCTGATTTCATAATCTTAGACACTAGAAAGGAGAAGGATGAATGCATCATCCTTGGAAGACCCTTCCTAGCCACAGTAGGAGCTGTGATTGATGTTGACAGAAGAGAACTAATCCTTCAATTGAATAGGGACTACCTTGTGTTTAAAGCTCAAGGTTCTTCCTCTACAACCATGGAGAGGAAGCATGAAAAGCTTCTCTCAATACAGAGTCAAACAAATCCCCCACAATCAAACTCTAAGTTTGGTGTTGGGAGGCCACAACCAAACTCTAAGTTTGGTGTTGAACCCTCACATTCAAACTCTAAGTTTGGTGTTGAGAGGTCCCAACAATGCTCTGATGATTTGTGAGGCTCCATGAGAGCTCACTGTCAAGCTATTGACATATTAAAGAAGTGCTTATTGGGAGGCAACCCAATTTTTATTTATCTATATTTTTATTGTTATTTTATGTTTTATTAGGTTTATGATCATGTGGAGTCACAAAACAAATACTAAAATTAAAAACAGAATAAAAAACAACACACCTTGGAGGAAGAGCTTACTGGTATTTAAACGCCATTAAGGAGCATCTGTCTGGCGTTCAACGCCAGAACAGAGCATGAATTTGGCGTTGAATACCAGAAACAAGCAACAGCCTGGAGTTCAAATGCAGAGGGTGTTTTACACGCCTAATTGGTGCAGAGATGATAAATCCTTGACACCTCAGGATCTGTGGACCCCACAGGATCTCCACCTACCTCAATTCACCCTCTCTCCTCTTTCACACAATCCAATAACACTCTTCCCCAAACACCCTTCACCAATCACCTCAATCTCTCTTCCCCATCACCTCTTCACCACTCATACCCATCCACTCTTCCCCATAAACCCCACCTACCTTCAAATTTAAAATCCATTTTCCCGCCCAAACCCACCCTAATGACCGAACCTACTACCCCCTCCCACTCCTATATAAACCATTCTTTCTTTCTTCATTTTCACACAAACATAACCCTCTCTTCTCCTTGGCCAAAACCACCTCTCTCTCACTCTTATCCATATCTTCTTCTTCTTCTTCTAATCTTTTCTTTTCTTTGCTCGAGGGCGAGCAACATTCTAAGTTTGGTGTGGTAAAAGCATAGCTTTTTTATTTTTCCATAACCATTGATGGCACCTAAGGCCAGAGAAACCTCTAGAAAGAAAAAAGGGAAGACAAAAGTTTCCACCTCCGAGTAATGGGAGATGGAGAGATTCATCTCAAAATCCCATCAAGACCACTTCTATGAAGTTGTGGCCAAGAAGAAGGTGATCCCTGAGGTCCCTTTCATGCTTAAGAAAAATGAGTATCCAGAGATCCGACGTGAGATCCAAAGAAGAGGTTGGGAAGTTCTGACCAACCCTATTCAACAAGTCGGAATCTTAATGGTTCAAGAGTTCTATGCCAATGTATGGATCACTAGGAACCATGATCAAAGTATGAACCCGAATCTAAAGAATTATCTTACAATGGTTCGGGGGAAATACTTAGATTTCAGTCTGGAAAATATAAGGTTGGCATTCAACTTGCCTATGATGCAAGAAGATGCACGCCCCTACACTAGAAGGGTCAACTTTGATCAAAGGTTGGACCAAGTCCTCATGGACATATGTGTTGAAGGAGCTCAATGGAAAAGAGACTCTAAAGGCAAGCCAGTTCAATTGAGAAGACTGGACCTTAAGCCTGTGGCTAGAGGATGATTGGAGTTCATCCAATGCTCCATCATCCCCACTAGCAACCGATCTGAAGTTACAGTAGATCGGGCCATCATGATCCATAGCATCATGATTGGAGAGGAAGTAAAAGTTCATGAAGTCATCTCTCTTGAATTCTACAAAATAGCCGAAAAGCTCTCTACCTTGGCAAGGCTAGCTTTTCCTTATCTCATTTGCCATCTATGCTACTCAGCTGGAGTTATCATAGAAGGAGACATCCTCATTGAAGAGGACAAGCCCATCGCTAAGAAGAAGATAGAGCAAACAAGAGAGCCTACTCATGAATCTCAAGAGACGCATGAGGAAGCTCACCATCAAAAAATCCCTGAGATGCCTGATAAACCACTATTTTATGGTTTATATTATATTTAATTGAGTGGTTTTATCAAGCTTTTCACCCACTTATTCATATGATTTGCATGATTTTACAATCCCTTCCTAGTTTAGTTCTATGATTGAAAACATGCTTCTTTGGTCTTAATTTAGCTAATCTTAATCCTCTCTTATTACCATTCGATGCCTTGATTTGTGTGTTAAGTGTTTCATGCTTCATAGGGCAGGAATGGCTTAGAGAATGAAGAGGAAGCGTGCGAAAATGGAAAGAACACAGAAATTGAGGAGATGACCAGCGAGAAGTCACGCGGTCACATGGCTCACGCGACCACGCGAAATGGAAAAAATCAGAGTGACGCGTCCGCGTGCCTGACACGACTGCGCGGATTGAAAGCTGCACGAACGACGCGAATGCGTGGACGACGCGCACGCGTGGTACGAAAAACGCTGAGTGACGCGATCGCGTAGACGACGTGGCCGCGTGACATGCGCAATCTGCAGAATTACAGAAGTAGATGGCAGAGATTCTGGGCCGCATTTCAACCCAGTTTTCGGCCCAGAAACATAGATTAAAGTCAGGGAACATGCAGAGACTCGGGGGACGACGGGAGATCAGACTCAGAACACACTTTTCATAATTTAGATGTAGTTTTAGAGAGAGAGAGGCTCTCTCCTTTCTCTTAGGATTTAAGATTAGGATTTTTAGAATTTAGGAATATTTCTTCTTTATCTCAGGTTCAATGTTCTTATTTATTTATTTTCTCTTTTATTTGTTTAATGACCATTCATGTTATGATTTTCTTTATTTGATATAAATTGAGGTATTTCAGACTCATGATTGCTTTTCCCTATTTTTTTATTTAGATTATTTACTATTGGCTTTGGTTGATTAATTGGTAACTCTTGAGTTATCAAACTCATTGTGATTGATAATTGTTATTTTTGCTAATCGAATCGCATTCCAATAACTCTAGTCTTTCCTTAGAAATTGACTAGGACCTGAAGATCAAACTGATTAGTCCACTTGACCTTCCTTTATTTAGAAAAGGTTAACTAAGTGGTAGCAAAAATATAATTCTCATCACCATTGATAAGGATAACTAGGATAGGACTTCCAATTTTCATACCTTGCCAAGAGATTCTTCGTTATTAATTTATTAATTCCCTGCAATCCCTTTCTCTTGTTCAAAACCTTTTTAAACCCCAAAAATATTGTTTTCCATAACCAATAATAAAACACACCTCCCTGCAATTCCTTGAGAAGACGACCCGAGGTTTAAATACTTCGGTTATCAATTCCAAAGGCATTTGTTAATTGTGACAACCAAAACGTTTGTAAGAAAGGTTGATTGCTTGGTTTAGAAACTCTACTTGCAACAAGAATTTATTTTAACTTCTAAACCATCAGTCTTCCATTCTTCAATGCCTCAAGGGATGCATTTTCCTCCAAACAACTATTGGGAACAACTCAACACTTCTCTAGAAGACTTGAGTTATAACATGGACCAATTAAGGGTGGAGCACCAAGAGCACTTCATCATTCTCCATGAGATTAGAGAAGATCAAAGAGCTATGAGGGAGGAGCAACAAAGGCAAGGAAGAGACATAGAGGAGCTCAAGGACATCATTGGTCCTTCAAGAAGAAGACGCCACCATCACTAAGGTGGACTCATTCCTTAACTTCCTTGTTCTTATTTCTCTATTTTTCGATTTTTATGCTCTATGTTTGTCTATGTTTTGAGTCTTTACTACATGATCATTAGTATTTAGTAACTATGTCTTAAGGCTATGAATAATTCCATGAATCATTCACCTTTCTTAAATGAAAAATGTCTTTAATATAAAAGAACAAGAAGTACATGAGTTTCAAATTTATCCTTGAAATTAGTTTAATTATATTGATATGGTGATAATACTTTTTGTTCTCTGAATGAATGCTTGAACAGTGCATATTTTTGATCTTGTTGTTTATGAATGTTAAAATTGTTGACTCTTGAAAGAATGATGAAAAAGAGAAATGTTATTGATGATCTGAAATATCATAAAATTGATTCTTGAAGTAAGAAAAAGCAGTGAAGAACAAAGCTTGCAAAAAAAAAAAGTGGCGAAAAAAAATAAAAGAAAAAAAAAGCAAGCAGAAAAAGCCAATAGCCCTTAAAACCAAAAGGCAAGGGTAAAAAGGATCCAAGGCTTTGAGCATCAATGGATAGGAGGGCCCAAGGAAATAAAATCCAGGCCTAAGCGGCTAAATCAAGCTGTCCCTAACCATGTGCTTGTGGCATGCAGGTCCAAGTGAAATGCTTGAGACTGAGTGGTTAAAGTCGTGATCCAAAGCAAAAAAAGAGTGTGCTTAAGAGCTCTGGACACCTCTAACTGGGGACTTTAGCAAAGCTGAGTCACAATCTGGAATGGTTCACCCAGTCTTGTGTTTGTGGCATTTATGTATCCGATGGTAATACTGGAAAACAAAGTGCTTAGGGCCACGGCCAAGACTCATAAAAGTAGCTGTGTTCAAGAATCAGCATACTTAACTAGGAGAATCAATAACACTATCTGAACTATGAGTTCCTATAGAAGCCAATCATTCTAAATTTCAAAGGATAAAGTGAGATGCCAAAACTGTTCAGAAGCAAAAAGCTATAAGTCCCGCTCATCTAATTAGAACTAATATTCATTGATATTTGAAATTTATAGTATATTCTCTTCTTTTTATCCTATTTGATTTTCAGTTGCTTGGGGACAAGCGACAATTTAAATTTGGTGCTGTGATGAGCGGATAATTTATACGCTTTTTGGCATTGTTTTTAGGTAGTTTTTAGTAGGATCTAGCTACTTTTAGGGATGTTTTCATTAGTTTTTATTCTAAATTCACATTTCTGGACTTTACTATGAGTTTGTGTGCTTTTCTGTGATTTCAGATATTTTCTGGCTGAAATTGAGGGACCTGAGCAAAAATCTTATTAAGGCTGACAAAGGACTGCTGATGCTGTTGGATTCTGACCTCCCTGCACTCGAGATGGATTTTCTGGAGCTACAGAACTCCAAATGGCACTCTCTCAATGGCGTTGGAAAGTATACATCCAGGGCTTTCCAGCAATATATAATGGTTCATGCTTTGTTCGAGCTTAGATGACGCAAACTGGCGTTCAACGCCAGTTCCATGCTGCATTCTGGAGTAAAACACCAGAAACACGTCACAAATTAGAGTTAAACACCAAAAACACGTTACAACTTGGCGTTTAACTCCAAGAGAAGTCTCTGTACGTGTAAAGCTCAAGCTCAGCCCAAGCACACACTAAAGTGGGCCCCGGAAGTGGATTTTTGCATTTAAACTTATTTCTGTAAACCCTAGTAACTAGTCTAGTATAAATAGAACATTTTCACTATTGTATTAGACGTCTTTTGATTATCTTTAGTCAGTGTATGTGATTTTAGACCTTCAAAGGGGGCTGGCCATTCGGCCATGCCTGGACCACCACTTATGTATTTTCAACGGTGGAGTTTCTACACACCATAGATTAAGGTGTGGAGCTTTGCTGTACCTCGAGTTTTAATGCAAAGTACTACTATTTTCTATTCAATTCATGCTTATTCTTATTCTAAGATATCTGTTGCACTTCAACTTGACGAATGTGATGATCCGTGACACTCATCATCACTCTCACTTATGAACACGTGATTGACAACCACTTCCGTTCTACTTTAGACCGAATGAATATCTCTTGGATTCCTTAATCAGAATCTTCGTGGTATAAGCTAGAATTATTGGCGGCCATTCTTGATAATCCAGAAAGTCTAAACCTTGTCTGTGGTATTTTGAGTAGGATTCAGGGATTGAATGACTGTGACGAGCTTCAAACTCACGATTGTTTGGCGTGGTGACAGATGCGAAAGAATCAATGGATTCTATTCCGACATGATCGAGAATCGACAGATGATTAGCCCTGCTGTGACAAGAGCATTTGGACCATTTTCACTGAGAGGATGGGATGTAGCCAATGACAACGGTGATGCCCTACATACAGCTTGCCATGGAAAGGAGTATGAAGGATTGAAGAAAGGTAGTAGGAAAGCAGAGATTCAATAGGGACAAAGCATCTCTATACACTTATCTGAAATTCCCACCAATGAATTACATAAGTATCTTTATCTTTATTTTATGCTTTATTTATTATTAATTTCAAAAACCCCATAGCCATTTATTATTCGCCTAACTGAGATTTACAAGATGACCATAGCTTACTTCATACCAACAATCTCTGTGGGATCGACCCTTACTCACGTAAGGTATTACTTGGACGACCCAGTGCACTTGCTGGTAAATTGTGTGAAGTTGTGACAAAGTGTGATTCACGTTTGAGAGCGCTACCAAATTTTTGGCGCCATTGTTGATGATCACAATTTCGTGCACCACAAACCTTTTAAGTTTGGTGTTGCAGAGCGATCTCTAGGTGTATATTATCATCAATAGCACCAAAGGGAGATGAATCATCTTCACAAAAGAGCACAGCCTGGGTAACCATCAGCATTGAGGTGGTTGAGTTTCATCACTCCTTTTCTTTCTGTTTTTCAGTATTTCATTCTATTTTTTGTTTTCTATTCTTGCTTTTGCATGGTCACTCTTAGGATTCTGCTTTAGTAGTTTATTTTGAAAATTTTCAAATTTTTTTATGGTTTAAGATATCTCATGTATTCCACAACAAGCTTAAAAGAATTTTTTTTTTGAAAAAGAAGTAGTAAAATACACAAGTTCTTGAGAATATCATAAGTTATTCTAATTACTTACGATATGGAGGCCCTATCTTTACTTTTTGAATGTATGAATTAACTGTGCATATTTGATATTGAACTTAAGCGTGCTGACACTTGAAAGAACAGTGAATTTAGAAAAGTATTATTGATTATTTGAAAAGTAAAAAATATTTATTCTTGAAGCAAGAAAAAGCAGCAAAAAGAAAAAGAAAGATAAAAGAAAAAAAAGAAAGCTCAAAAGAAAAAGACAAAAGCAAGGATCCAAGGCTTTGAGCATCAATGGTTAGGAGGGTCAAAATTGGCCTAAAAAGCTCAAATGAGTTGCTATCCCTAACTATATGCTTCTGGTGTGAAGGTGTCAAGCAAAAAAAAAAAAACAGCTTGAGACTGAGCAGTTAAAGTCGTGATCCAAAGCTAAAGAGTACGCTTAAGAACTCTGGACACCACTCTCTGAGAATTTAAGCAAAGCTAAATTCAAATCCAAAGGCTTCCCCCAGTTATGTGCCTGTGGCGTTTATGTATCCGGTGGTAATCCGGGAAAACAAAACGCTTAGAGTCACGGCTAGGCTCAAAGGTGCAAAGCAACAAAAAGAAGTTGCGTTCAAGAATCAAGAAGAGCTAAAAGAAGAGAATCAATAATATCATCCAGATTCTAGTTCCAAGGGATGCCAATACTACTGAGCTTCAAAGGAAAGTGATATGGCAAAACTATTCAGAAGTAAAGAACTAATAGCCCCATTCAATATTTGGAACTAAGCTTCATTAACAACTCTGAGACCTATGGTATTTTTCTCTTCCAATTGTCCTATTTTGTTTTTGGTTGCTTGAGGACAAGCAACAGTTTAAGTTTAATGTTATGATGAGCGGATATTTTATACCTTTTTTAGGTTCATTTTCTTAGTGTTTTCAATACATTTCATCAAGCTTTAGTATGTTCTAGTGCAAAATTCACATTTTAGATGCTACTTTGAGTTTTTATGTTTATCCTATGATTTTAGATGATTTTTGGGAGAATTTGGCAAGTTTTGGCAAAGTTTGATTCAGAGGCAAAGAAAGGATAGCAAATGCTATCAAATCCTGACCACCATGCATTCAAACGAGCATTTCTGGAGCTATTTAGATCCAATTGATGCGCTCTCAATCTCGTTAGAAAGCTAATCTCTAGGGCTTTCTAGTAATATATAATGATCTATACTTTTCTTTGGAGACGACTACCCAAAATGGGTGTTGAACGCCCAACTTATCCCCTTTCTGGCATTCAACGCCCAAATAGGACCAACCTCCCAAGTCGAATGCCCAGAACTTGATTTAAATACCAGGCATCAGCCCAAACACTCACCAAGTGGGCCCCAAAGTGGATTTTAGCACTTCTTAGCTTATTTTATTTTCCTTTTGTAATTTTTAATTAAAAATAACATCTTTTAGGTTTTATTTGAGAGTTTTTATTATGAATAAGGGACTTCCTTTCTCCTTAGGATGATGCCTCCCAGGAGGGGAGAAGCACAGACACATTAGTTTCTCTATTTTCTCTGAAAATCATGAGTAACTAAACCTCCTAGTTAAGGATAGGAGCTCTGCTCATTCCTATAGATAAATATCATTACTTTTCTACTTTAATATACGTTTGATTCCATTCTGTGATGTATTGTCGTTCTTCATCTTTATGAATATGGGGTAGAACGAGAGTATGACCCCTTATTTTACATGAGTTCTTTACGATTCCTGACCCAGATAGTATTGAGCTACAGCTTGAGAATATATCACGGGTTCCAACAAGTTATCTGGGTGAATTGGGATACGTGACATATAATCTCGTTAGTCATGGGTAATTGAGGTCTCTGTTGTGCTAAGGCTAGAATACTGAGCTTCATTCTCCGATCCGGAAGATCCGACCTTGTCTGTGGTGTTTTGAGTAGGATCATCAGAGATTGAATTGCGTGAGCTTCACCCTCATCCAGATTGACTGACCTATTCGGATATTTGGTTTGGAGCAGAGGAGATTAATGACCACTACCCCTGGCTTAATCACTTACAGCCTTGCCATTGAATGAATCACTTATTGTTAAAGTAGTCAATAGAAAGTATCAATCCAGAAGAACAAGCATCTCCGAGGCCTTAACTCATTTCTTACTATTGTTTTTACGTCAATTCTTTATTGCTTTAGTTATTGTTTTGTTTATGTACCTACAACAACAACAATCAACTTTCTATTCACATGACTAAGATCTGCAGGATAACCACAGCTTGCTCAATCCAACAATCCTCGTTGGATCAACCCTCACTCACCTGAGGTATTACTTGGACGATCCGGTGCACTTGCCAGTTCAGTTGTGCAAGTTTCATTTTTGCACACCAATTAACATCACCACCATGGCTACATCAGTGATCGATAGGTACAAGTAAAGTTGTTGAAGGCCTTCACACTCTAAGGTCCATTTATAAGATATATATTTTTTCATTAAGTTAAAGAAAGGAAGTGCCTTTTGGGCCGATATACCAACAAAGAAGAAAGTATTATTAACTGACATGTGATTCTTTGAACTTTTTCGAGAGTCCCTAAGCTTGGCGTGTCAATTATGAATTTGCATTTATCTAGGTTAGCTTTAATTCCTCTTTGGGTAAACATAAAGTTAAGGAATTTCCCCACCTCGAATGCGAAGGTACATTTCGTTTGGTTAAGTCACATTCAGTACTTCCTAAGGAAATTGAAGACATTCATTAGGTTGACAATCAAACTCTAATCTTTGCTTGCCTAAACGAGCATATTTTCGATGTAAATTTCCAGCTTCCTCCTAATTAGATACGTAAATACTTTGGTCATGAATCTTTGAAAGGTGGACCCTGTATTCTTCATCTCGAAAGGCATTATGGTGCGGTAGCAATTTCCTTCTAGGGTGATGAAAGTGACTATGTCCTGGTTAGGTCAATTCATCAGCGTTTTGTTATACCATGAGTAAGTATCCATGTATGTTAAGAACTAGTAACTCGAGGTTGCATTGATGAGTCTATCAATATTTGGAAGTGGGAAGGCATCCTTGGAGCAAGCTTTGTTAAAGTTCAAATAATTAGCACAGATTCTCCCTTTACCATTGGCATTCTTAACAAGGACAATGTTTATCAATAATGCCGACCATGTTTTTCCATTTTCATGCCCATTTTGCTAACACTTTTCTTCATCTTTGTGTTACTGATTGTGTACTAGTGTTGACAACCAACTAATGTGACATGACTATAGGGTCTATGATAGTCATGTCAATGCATGTCTAAGAGAAGAACTCCTGATTGCGTTTGAGTAACTCCGTTAGCTGGGTTTTTACTTCAAATGAGAAGTTCCTGTTGATGTAGATAAATTAATCTTGCGTTTCCATAATTTGGAGCTTCTTGAGGTTACCTTCTAGGTCGAGGCTTAGGAAATCCTTGACTCGAACCAAATTTACTAAGAATATCCCCACAACATCCTTGGATTTTTTACTTGGGGCTAAACTTATATTGTTGCATGATTTGTCAGCTAACTGACTTTTTTGTATCATGTAAATTATACTATTGCCGACATGATATTTCATTGCCAGGAATTTTTTGCAAATCATTTAATGTCTTTCTTCCTTGGATGTTGTTATAGGTTATTGAGTCCTTTATCACTACAACCTCTGCCATCAACGTCTTTCTCTGTTTTCAAAACCCGATGATATCGGGAGATCAACGACTCCATCTAGAATTATGAACTGGTTGCTCAATCTTACTACTCTAGGTAGGTTGCTTTTTAGGCATCTGTCTTTGAGAAATAAAATGTCAAAATCATTCTTGAAAAGGATGTTTGAGTTGGCAACATAGGTCATGATACCTAAAGGAAGTTGTCCTTAATGTTTCTTCTCTTAAATCTTCTGAATTAAATATTATTTGGAGAATCATCATGTGTTCCTACCATTGTTGGGTGGCAAATATCACCAAACTTTAATATCTTTCTTCATGATTGACTTAAATTTCTTGATAGTTTTTCTACCCCTTATGACATTGACTATTATTGTATAATTAGCTTTAGCATCTTCATGGGTGTTGATCTTAAAGCCTCAAAGGTTGCAAACTTCTTATATCCAAAACTCTCTCTCTCTCTCTCTCTCTCTCTCTCTCTCTCTCTCTCTCTCTCTCTGGTTTTTTAGGATCTTGAATATGTCTCACTCATTCAAGGAGTTTTCCATCTAAAATGGCTTGCAGCATCTTTTGGTCGAAATAGTTCTACATGTGATGATCATAGCTTTTACTGAAATCACAAAATAGGTTCTTGTTTCCACCGGCTCCATGGTCTTAGGGATGACTCCATTATCTAGTATTTGCTCATAAAGCTCATATATAGGTGCAGTGTGGGGGTATAGTTCAGAAACTTTCTTACTCGATATACTTTGAATGGTTGCTTCCTATATAGTGGGTTAGGGTTTTGCCTTCATGTATTGGTCTTAATTTGTTGTTTCTCGAACACAATAATATGCTCAATTATTCTTCATTGATGTATTATTGGATGCTATTTTGGATCTCCTTCATGCTCCATATGGATTTGGTGGTTAAAAGTTTCCAGAAGTCCTTATTTAAGCACATTGGTCAGGCGAAAGATAGCTATTGAGTTTTTCAACCTATCTATCTCCTATTAGGTTGATAGGATGTTTGGCCTTAACAATACTCATCATGAATTGTGTCAAAACTTTCTCAGAGATATCGGAAAAACATCCCATAATATTTTATTGGAGGGAATTAAACCACTTGATGGATAGTCCATCTAACATGATCAAGAAGGCTCAACATCTAATGGAAATTATGACCCCCTCAAGGTTCATCATAGCTTCAAAATTCCTGAGGTGGTTTTCAGGATCCTTAGTCATATTTCTAGTTCGTGGGCTTGTCAAAATTTCGGGAAGCCAAACCTTAAGGACTTTCTCGGCAAAAGAGGTATCTCCATGACAACATTATCATTTCATCTCAATTTATGGTTCCTATGTGGTATTCCCTCATTGTCATGCATGTGCGAGTTGAATTCTTGCAAACAAAAATGCTCCCTATGCCCATTGCCTTGGTAGTTTGGTGACCTTTTCCTCTTTTCTTTCCAAGAACCCATGTGGGAGATCACAGTTACATATTGATAACTTTCGCTTATCACAATATTTTACTCTAATGCCTATAGCTTGTAGTGAAGGATATGGATTATGAGGGTATTATCATCTCCAAGACCTCCAAAAAGGCAATAACTCTCTGATCTGGAGTAGTCCCATGCTCCCTAAGAATCCTAATTTTATAGGGAGTCGTTATAAGTATGCCATGGCATTACCAACGTGTGACATTGGTCGGTTGTTTACAAGTAGAAGGTCATGCCATGCCGTTTTGGCAAGGTCGACCTCTATTGTTATTCCCATGCACTGCGTTGGTGAATACATCTAGATTGGAATGGTTTTTTTTAGCCTTGTACCATATCTTCCAAAGACTTTTTTGGGATTTCATAGAGGACACAAATATTACTTATACAGAAAATTTATTAGTGGAAATCTCATAAGAACTAGCTCGTACAATTTAGCGGTGGTAGTACCTACAAAGGGTCTCCAATACTCAAGTCCAAAACATCTAAAAAGGGGGGAGGGTTTTGAGAGTTTAATTGTATATGATCATACTTAGGGAAACTTACTACCAAGGTTGTCAAACTCATATATACCTAACTCGTAAACCTGCATGAGTTTACCTGTTATAGGTTTTTAAGAAAAATATATATCATACACAAGATATATTTACTTAAACCATTTAAACCACAAATCACATTATATATTAAAATAATAGTAGAAGTTATAATAGGTACTTTACTATATTCAAATCCTGAAAAATTGTAAAGTACTTATAATTAAGCACTCTAAGAGTCTAAGCTCCAACATTAGTACAACATAGAACATGCATAAAGATAATCAAAGCATCATATAATTGACAACATAAAAAAATACAATAAATTAACAATTAAAAGTTCTATTAGACTGAAAATAAATCCTCCAACATCTTTATCGTCCATGTCAACATCATCATCATCTTTACCATCTTCATCGTAAACATCATTTAAACAACCTATTAATATTTAGACATTTAGCAGTATCATAACTATAATTATAACACTGTAATAAGAAATTAAGTAAAAGGTAGTATCTCATTGAGCACTACTAAGGTACTAAAGGAAAATAATATATTTGCAAGTTAACTTTGAGAATCATCATGGGATTTAAAAATACAAAGACATCATTCAAATCAACCAATCATTATAAAAATTAATTCTGATAAACACCACACACTATATAACCAAATATGTTCCTTTGCATTATAACACTAAAATGTAAATATCAAATATCAAATATGCAATAACTAAAAAGTAATAAAATTTCAAAAGAAAAAATGTATGAACTCAAAAGCAGGGGCACTAGGTAGATGGTGAACGAAATGGCAATCACACTTTTGCAACTCCGCATAACTAACCAGCAAGTGCACTGGGTCGTCTAAGTAATAAAATCTTACGCGAGTAAGGGTCGATCCCACAAAGATTGTTGGCTTGAAGCAAGCTATGGTCATCTTGTAAATCTCAGTCAGGCGGATTCAAATGGTTATGAGGTATTGATAATTAAAAGATAAATAAAACGGAAAATAACATAGAGATACTTATGTAATTCATTGGTGGGAATTTCAGATAAGCGTTTAGAGATGCTTTATTGCTTCTAAACCTCTGCTTTCCTATTGTCTTCATCCAATCATGCGTCTTCCCTTCCATGGCAAGCTGTATGATCCTCTCATTGAAAATGGTCTGTCTACGGTTTTTGTACGGCTAATCAACTGTCGGATTTCTCGTCTCGGATGAAAAATACTAGGCACAGCTACCGCATGGCTAATCATCTGTCGGTTCCCACTTGTGTCGGAATAGGATCTATCTAACCTTTTGCACACTATCACTGTGCCCAACAGTTGTGAGTTTGAAGCTCGTCACAGTCAACCTGTCCCAGATCCTACTCGGAATACCACAAACAAGGTTTAGACTTTCTGGATCTCAGGAATGCTGCCAATTGTTTCTAGGCTATACCACGAAGGTTCTAACCATGCGGAATCAGTCCGTAGATCAGAGACCCAAGAGATTATACTCCAGCTATTGTCCAATGACTACGTTGAACATCATGTAGATCGCTTGTGGTTGTCAGGCACGCGGATCTTGGCTAAGCGAGTAATAAAGATAGTGGGAGATTGTCATGGGTCACCCCCTTTATTCTGACTTAACTGAATTAAGTACGAGAGTATATCTTGGAGAAGAAGTAGGCGTGAATTGAAAGAGAAGTAATAATACTTGCATTAGTTCATGAAGAACAACAGAGCTCCTTACCTTAATCTATAAGGTGTAGAAATTCCACCGTAGAAAATACATAACAGAAGAAGGTCTAGGCATGGCCAAATGGCCAGCCTCACCAAGGTGATCAAAAGATCAAAAGATGATCCAAAGATATTCTAAATATGAAATACAATAGTCAAAAGTGCTAGTTATACTAAACTAGTAACTTAGGTTTACAAAAAATGAGTAGATAGTGCAGAAATCCACTTTCGGGGGCCCACTTGGTGTGTGTTTGGACTAAGATTTGAAGCTTTCATGTGCATAGGCCATCCTTGGAGTTAAACACCAGCTTGGATGCCAATTTGGGTGTTTAACTTCGGTTCTGGTGCTAGTTTCGGCGTTTTATGCCAGAAAAAAGGTCTTTGGTGGGCGTTTGGACGCTAGTTTGGGCCATCAAATCTTGGAAAAAGTATAGACTATTACATATTGCTGGAAATCCCAAGATGTCTACTTTCCAACACAATTGAAAGCGTGCCAATTGGGTTTCTGTACCTCCAAAAAATCCAAGTCGAGTGCAGGAGGATCAGAATCCAACAACATCTGCGTCCTTTCTCAGCCTCTAAATCAGATTTTTGCTCAGGTCCCTCAATTTCATCCAGAAAATACCTGAAATTACAGAAAAGCACACAGACTCATAGTAAAGTCCAAAAATGTGATTTTTGCATAAAAACTAATAGAAATATACTAAAAAGTAACTAAAACATACTAAAAACTACCTAAAAACAATGCCAAAAAGCGTATAAATCATCCGCTCATCACAATACCAAACTTAAATTGTTGCTTGTCCCCAAGCAACCAAAAATAAAACAGGATAAAAAGAAGAGAATATACAATAAATTCCAAAACATCAATGAAGCTTAGTTTGAATCAGATGAGCGGGACTAGTAGCTTTTTGTTTCTGAACAGTTTTGACATCTCACTTTATCCTTTGAAGTTTAGAAAGATTGGCATCCATAGAAACTCAGAATTCAGATAGTGTTATTGATTTTCCTAGTTTAGTATGTTGATTCTTGAACACAGGTACTTATGAGTCTTGGCTGTGACCCTAAGCATCTTGTTTTCCAGTATTACCACCGGATACATAAATGCCACAGACACATAACTGGGTGAACCTTTTCAAATTGTGACTCAGCTTTGCTAGAGTCCCCAGTTAGAGGTGTCCAAAGTTCTTAAGCACACTCTTTTGCTTTGGATCACGACTTTAACCACTTAGTCCCAAGCTTTTCACTTGGACCTTCATGACACAAGCACATGGTTAGGGACAGCATGATTTAGCCGCTTAGGCTAGGATTTTATTCCTTTGGGCCCTCCTATCCACTGATGCTCAAAGCCTTGGATCATTTTTACCCTTGCCTTTTGGTTTAAAAGGCTATTGGCTTTTTCTTCTTGATTTTTCTTTTTCTTTCTTTTTCTTTATTTTTCACATTTTTTTCGCAAGCTTTGTTTTTCACTGCTTTTTCTTGCTTCAAGAATCAATTTTATGATTTTTCAGATTATCAATAATATTTCTCTTTTTTCATTATTCTTTCAAGAGCAAAAAATTTTAACATTCATAAACTTCACTATCAAAAATATGCACTGTTCAAGCATTCATTCAGAAAACAAAAAGTATTTCCACCACATCAAAATAATTAAATTATTTTCAAGATAGAATTCGAAATTCATGTACTTCTTGTTATTTTGCAAATAGAAACATTTTTCATTTAAAAAAGTGAAGGATTCATGGAACATTCATAGCTTTAAGACAGACTCTAAACACTAATAATCATGTAATAAAGACACAAACATAGACAAAACATAAAGCATAAAAACCGAAAAACAGAAAAATAAGAACAAGAAAATTAAAGAATGGGTCCACCTTAGTGACGGCGGCTAGTTCTTCCTCTTGAAGATCCTATGGAGTGCTTGAGCTCCTCAATATCTCTTCCTTGCCTTTATTGTTCCTCCCTCATGGCTCTTTGGTCCTCTCTAATTTCAAGGAGGATAATAGAGTGCTCTTTGTGCTCCATCCTTAGTTGCTCCATATTGGAACTCAAAACTCCTAAAGAGGTGTTGAGTTGCTCCCAATAGTTGTGTGGAGGAAAATGCAACCCTTGAGGCATCTCAGGGATTTCTTGATGAGGGATTTCCTCATGCTCTTGTTGAGGTCCATGAGTAGGCTCTCTTGTTTGCTCCATCCTCTTTTTAGTGATGGGCTTGTCCTTTTCAATGAGGATGTCTTCCTCTATGACAATTCTGGTTGAATTGCATAGGTGATAGATGAGATGAGGGAAGGCTAACCTTGCCAAAGTGGAGGGTTTGTCAGCCACCTTGTATAGTTCTAGAGGTATGATCTCATGAACTTCCACTTCCTCTCCAATCATGATACTATGGATCATGATAGCCCGATCCACAGTTACTTCGGACCGATTGCTAGTAGGAATGATAGAGCGTTGGATGAACTCTAACCATCATCTAACCATGGGTTTGAGGTCAAGCCTTCTCAGTTGAACCAGCTTGCTGGTGCACGAAATTGCAATCACACTTTTGCAACCTCGCACAACTAACCAGCAAGTGCACTGGGTCGTCCAAGTAATACCTTGCGTGAGCAAGGGTCGATCCCACGGAGATTGTCGGCTTGGAGCAAGCTATGGTTATCTTGTAAATCTTAGTCAGGATATCAGAAACTATCAGGATTGATTGTGAAAAGCTAAAGAACATGAAATGATTACTTGTTTTGCAGTAATGGAGAATAGGTTGAGGTTTGGAGATGCTCCATCTTCTGAATCTCTGCTTTCCTACTG